>NW_020257715.1:0-21065 GCF_003255815.1 Theropithecus gelada
GATGAATGCAGAGATCAGAAAGATATTTCTCAGAAAACTTCTTTCTCATTTTTATCTGCGGATATTTCCATTGACTGTATACTCTTCAAAGCGATCTGACATATCAGGACTCAGATTCCACAAAAGCAGGACGAGCAAACAGCTAAACGAAATACAGGTGTAACTCAGTGAGTTGAATTCTCACATCACAAAGCAGTTTCTCAGAAAGCTTCTTTCTAATTTTTATCTCAAGATATTTCCTTTGTCACCATAAGCTTCATTGGGCAAAGAAATATCCCATTGTTGATTCGAAGAAAACTGTGTTAGCAAACTGATCAAGGAACAGAAAAGTGTAACACTGTGAGTTGCATTCACACATCACAATGCAGTCTCTCATAACGCTTCTTTTCAGTTTCTATCTGAAGATATTTTCTTTTTCACTGTAGCCCTCAAAGCGCTCCCAAATATCACTTTGCAGATTCAAAGAGAAGAGTGTTAGCAAACAGCTACATGAACAGAAAGGTAGAACACTGTGAGACGAATTCTGAGATCAAAAACACATTTCTCATAAAACTTCTTTCTCGTTTTTATCTGGGGATATTTCCTTTGGCTGTATACTCTTCAAAGAGATCCGAAATATCCGGTCTTAGATTCCACAAAAACAGGACTAGCAAATAGCCCCACGAAATCGAGCTGTAACTCAGTGAGTTACATTCACACATCGCAAAGCAGTTTCTCAGAAAGTTTCTTTCTACTTTTTATCTGAAGATATTTCCGTGGTGACCATAACCTTCTTTGGGCAAAGAAAAATGTCATTGCAGATTTGAAGAAAACTGTTTTAGCAAACTGATGAAGGAACAGAAAAGTGTAATTCTGTGAGTTGCACTCACACGTCACCATGCAGTTTCTCAGAACGCTTCTTTTCAGTTTTAATCTGAACATAATTCCTTTTTCACTGTAGCCCTCAATGCGCTCCCAAATTTCACTTTAAAGATTCCACGTGAAGAGTGTTAGCAAACAGCTACATACAGAAAGGTGGAACTCTGTGAGATGAATTCAGAATTCAGAATGACATTTCTCTGAAAACTTCTTTCTCGTTTTTATCTGGGGATATTTCCTTTGGCTGTATACTCTTAAAAGGGATCCGAAATATCAGCTCTAATATTCCACAAAACAGGACTAGCAAACAGCTCCACGAAATACCGATGTAACTTAGGGAGTGGAATTCACACATCACAAAGCAGTTTTTTAGAAAACTACTTTGTACTTTTTATCTGAAGGTATTTCCTTTGTCACATTAAGCTTCATTGGGCAAAGAAATATCCCATTGCAGATTTGAAGAAAACTGTGTTAGCAAACTGATCAAGGAACAGAAAAGTATGACTCTGTGAGTTGCATTCACACGTCACAATGCAGTTTCTCAGAACGCTTCTTTTCAGATTTTATCTGAAGATATTTACTTTTTCACTGTAGCCCTGAATGTGCTCCCAAATATCACTTTACAGATTCCAAGAGAAGAGTGTTAGCAAACAGCTACGTGAACAGTAAGGTGGAACTCTGTGAGATGAATTCAGAGATCAGAAAGACATTTCTCAGAAAACTTCTTTCTCGTTTTTATCTGGGGAAATTTCCTTTGACTGTATACTCTTCAAAGAGATCCGAAATATCAGGTCTTAGTTTCCACAAAAACAGGACTAGCATCAGCTCCAGGAAATACAGCTGTAACTCAGTGAGTTGAATTCACACATCACAAAGGAGTTTTTCAGAAAGCTTCTATCTACTTTTTAACTGAAGATTTTTCCTTTTTCCCCCTAAGCTTCATTGGGCAATGAAATATCCCATTGCAGATATGAAGAAAACTGTGTTAGCAAACTGATCAATGAACACAGAAGTGTTACTCTGTAAGTTGCATTCACACGTCACAATGCAGTTTATAAGAACGCTTCTTTTCAGTTTTAATCTGAAGATATTTCCTCTTTTAATGTACCCTCAATGTGCTACCAAATATCACTTTGCAGATTCCAAGAGAAGAGTGTTAGCAAACACCTACATCAACAGAAATGTGGAACACTGTGAGATGAATTAAGAGACCAGAAAGACATTTCTCAGAAAACTTCATTCTCGTTTTTATCTGGGCATATTTCCTTTGGCTGTATACTCTTCAAAGCGATCCGAAATATCAGGTCTGACATTCCACAAAAACAGGACTAGCAAACAGCTCCACGAAATACAGCTGTAACTCAGTGAGTTGAATTCACACATCAAAAAGCAGTTTCTCAGAAAGCTTCTTTCTACTTTTTATCTGAAGATGTTTCCTTTCTCACCGTCAACTCCATTGGGCAAAAAACGTCCCATTACAGATTTGAAGAAAACTGTGTTAGCAAACTGATCAATGAAGGGAAAAGTGAAACTTTCAAGTTACATTCACACGTAACAATGCGGTTCCTCCGAACGCTTCTTTTCAGTGTTTATCGTTTTTATCTGAAGATATTTCCTTTAACACCATAAACTTCATTGGGCAAAGAAATATCCCATTGTAGATTTGAAGAAAACTGTGTTAGCAATCTGATCAAGGAACAGAAAAGTGTAACTCTGTGAGTTGCATTCACACATCAAAATGCAGTTTCTCAGAAGACTTCTTTTCAGTTTTTCCTGAACATATTTTCTTTTTCACTGTAGCCCTCAAAGCGCTCCCAAATATCACTTTTCAGATTACCGGAGAAGAGTGTTAGCAAAGAGCTACATGAACAGAATGGTGGAACTCTGTGAGATGAATTCAGAGACCAAAAAGACATTTATCAGAAAACTTCTTTCTCGTTTTTATCGGAATATTTCCAATGGCTGTATACTCTTTAAAGCAATCCGATATATCAGGTCTTAGATTCCACAAAAACAGGACTAGCAAACAGCCCCACGAAAAGCAGCTCTAACTCAGTGAGTTGAATTCACACATCAGAAAGCAGTTTCCCAGAAAGCTTCTTTCTACTTTGTATCTGAAGGTGTTCCCTTTGTCACCGTAATCTTCATTGGGCAAAGAAATATCCCATTCCAGATTTAAGGAAAACTGTGTTAGCAAACTGATCAAGGAACAGAAAAGTGTAACTCTGTTAGTTGAATCCACACGTCATAATGCAGTTTCTCCAAACGCTTCTTTTCGGTTTTTATCTGAAGATATTTCCTTTTTCACTGTAGCCATCAATGTGCTCCGAAATATCCCTTTGCAGATTCCAAGAGAAGAGTGTTAGCAAACGGATACATGAACAGAAAGGTGGAACTCTGTGAGATAAATTCAGACATCAGAGAGATATATCTCAGAAAACTTCTTTCTCGTTTTTATCTGGGGATATTTCCTTTGGCTGTATACTGTTCAAAGCGATCTGAAATATCAGGTCTTAGATTCCACAAAAAGAGGACTAGCAAACAGCTCCACGAAAAACAGCTGTAACTCAATGAGTTGAATTCTCACATCACAAAGCAGTTTCTCAGAAAGTTTCTTTCTACTTTTTATCTGAAAATATTTCCTTTGTCACGGTAAGCTTCATTGGGTAAAGAAATATCCCATTGCACATTTGAGGAAAACCGTGTTAGCAACTTGATCAAGGAACAGAAAAATGTAACTCTGTGAGTTGCATTCACACGTCACAATGCAGTTTCCCAGAGTGCTTGTTTTCTGTTTTTATCTGAAGATATTACCTTTATCACTGTAGCCCTCAATGTGCTCCCAAATATCACTTCAAATCTGCAATGGGACATTTCATTGCCCAATGAAGCTTAGGGGCAAAAGGAAAAATCTTCACACGTCACAGTGCAGTTTCTCAGAACGTGTCTTTTTAGTTTTTATCTGAATATATTACCTTTTTCACTGTAGTCCTCAATGCGCTCCCAAATACCCCTTTGCAGATTCCAAGAGAAGAGTGTTATCAAACAGCTACATGAATAGAAAGGTGGAACACTTTGAGATAAATTCAGAGATCAGAAAGGCATTTCCCAGAAAACTTCTTTCTCGTTTTTATCTGGGGATATTTCCTTTGGCTGTATACTCTTCAAAGCGAGCAGAAATATCAGGTGTTACATTTCACAAAAACAGGACTAGCAAACAGCTCCACGGAATACAGCTGTAACTCAGTGAGGAGAATTCACACATCACAAAGCAGTTTTTCGGAAAGCTTCTTTCTACATTTATCTGAAAATGTTTCCTTTGTCACCGTAAGCTTCATTGAGAAAACAAATATCCCATTGTAGATTTGAGGAAAACTGTGTTAGAAATCTGATCAATGAACAGAAAAGTGAAACTCTGTAAGTTGCATTCACACATCACAATGCAGTTTCTCAGAACGTTTCTTTTCAGTTTTTATTTGAAGATATTTCCTTTTTCACGGTAGCCCTCAATATGCTCCAAATACCACATTACAGATTCCACGAGAAGAGTGTTAGGAAACAGCTACATGAACAGACAGGTGGAACTCTGTGAGATGAATTCAGGGACCAGAAAGACATATCTCAGAAAACTTCTTTCTCGTTTTTATCTGGGGATATATCCTTTGGCTGTATACTCTTCAAACCTATCCGAAATATCAGGTCTTACATTCCACAAAAACAGGACTAGTAAACAGCTCCACGAAATACAGCTCTAACACAGTGAGGTGAATTCACACATCACAAAGCAGTTTCTCAGAAAGCTTCTTTCTACTTTTTATCTGAAGATAGTTCCTTTGTCACTGTAAGCTTCATTGGCCAAAGAAATATCCGACAGTAGATTTGAAGAAAACTGTGTTAGCACACTGATCAAGGATCAGAAAAGTGTAACTCTGTGAGTTGCATTCACACGTCACAATGCAGTTTCTCAGAACGCTTCTTTTCAGGTTTTATCTGAAGATATTTCCTTTTTCACTGTAGCCCTCAAAGCGCTCCCATATATCACTTTGCAGATTACCGGAGAAGAGTGTTAGCAAACAGCTACATGAACAGAGAGGTGGAACTCTGTGAGATGTGTGAGATGAATTCAGAGACCAGAAAGACATATCTCAGAAAACTTCTTTCTCGTTTTTATCTGGGGATATTTCCTATGGCTGTATACTCTTCAAAGCAATCCGATATATCAGGTCTTAGATTTCACCAAAACAGGACTAGCAAACAGCCCCACGAAATACAGCTCTAACTCAGTGAGTTGAATTCACACATCACAAAGCAGTTTTTCAGAAACCTTCTTTCTACTTTTTCTAAAGATGTTTCCTTTGTCACCGTAAGCTTCATTGGGGAAAGAAATATCCGTTTGCAGATTTGAAGAAAAGTGTGTTAGCAAACTGATCACAGAACATAACAGTGTAACTCTGTAAGTTGCATTCACACGTCACAATGCAGTTTCTCAGAACGCTTCTTTTCAGTTTTTATCTGAAGATATTTCGTTTGTCACTATAGCCCTCATTATGCTTCCAAATTACACTTTGCAGATTTCACGAGAAGAGAGTGAGCAAACAGCTACATGAACAGAAACGTGGAACTCTGTGAGATGAATTCAGAGATGAGAAAGACATTTCTCAGAAAACTTCTTTCTCATTTTTATCTGGGAATATTTCCTTTGGCTGTATACTCTTCAAAGCAATCCGAAATATCAGGTCTGACATTCCACAAAAACAAGACTTGCAAACAGCTCCACGAAACACAGCTGTAACTCAGTGAGTTGAATTCACACATCACAAAGCAGTTTTTCAGAAAGCTTCTTTCTACTTTTTATCTGAAGATGTTTCCTTTGTATCCATAAGCTTCATTGGGTAAAGAAATATCCCATTGCATATTTGAAGAAAACTGTATTTGCGAACTGATAAATGGACAGAAAAGTGTAACTCTGTAAGGTGCATTCGCACGTCACAATGCAGTTTCTCAGCACGCTTCTTTTCAGTTTTTATCTGAAGATATTTCCTTTTTCACTGTAGCCCTCAATGTGCTCCCAAATATCACTTTGCAGATTCCAAGAGAAGAGTTTTAGCAAAAAACTACATGAAGAGAAAGGTGGAACTCTGTGAGATGAATTCAGAGATGAAAAAGACATTTCTCAGAAAACTTCTTTCTCGTTTTTATCTGGGGATATATCCTTTGGCTGTATACTCTTCAAAGCTATCCAAAATATCAGGTCTTAGTTTCCACAAAAACAGGACTAGTAAACAGCTCCATGATATACAGATGTAACTCAGTGAGTTGAATTCACACATCACAAAGCAGTTTTTCAGAAAGCTTCTTTCTACTTTTTATCTGAAGATGTTTCCTTTGTCACTGTAAGCTTCATTGGGCAAAGAAATATTCCATTGCAGATTTGAAGAAAACTGTGTTAGCAAACTGATCAAGGAACAACAAAGTCTAACTCTGTAAGTTGTATTTACACGTCACAATGCAATTTCTCAGAACGATTCTTTTCAGTTTTTAACTGAAAATATTTCCTTTTTCACTGTAGCCTTCAATGCACTCCCAAATATCACTTTGCAGATTCCAAGAGAAGAGTGTTACCAAACAGCTACATGAAGAGAAAGGTGAAACTCTGTGAGATGAAATCAGAGATCAGAAAGACATTTCTCAGAAAACTTCTTTCTCGCTTTTATCAGGGGATATTTCCTTTGGCCGTATACTCTTCAAAGCGATCCGAAATATCAGGTCTTAGATTCCACAAAAACAGGACTAGCAAACAGCTCCACAAAATATAGATGTACTCAGTGAGTTGAATTCACACATCACAAAGCAGTTTCTCAGAAAGCTTCTATCTACTTTTTATCTGACGATGTTTTCTTTGTCACCGTAGGCATCAGTGGTGAGAGAAATATCCCATTGCAGATTTCAGGAAAACTGTGTTAGCAAACTGATCAATGAACAGAAAAGTGTAACTCTGTAAGTTGCATTCACACATCACAATGCAGTTTGTAAGAACGATTCTTTTCAGTTTTTATCAGAAGATATTTCCTTTTTCACTGTAGCCCTCAATGTGCTCCCAAATATCACTTTGCAGATTCCAAGAGAAGAGTGTTAGCAAACAGCTACGTGAACAGAAACGTGGAACTCTGTGAAATGAATTCAGAGATCAGAAAGACATATCTCAGAAAACTTCTTTCTCGTTTTTATCTGTGTATATTTCCTTTGGCTGTATACTCTTCAAAGCGAGCAGAAATAACAGGTCTTAGATTCCACAAAAACAGGACTAGCATAGAGCTCCACGAAATACAGCTGTAACTCAATGAGTTGAATTCACACATCACAAAGCAGTTTCTCAGAAAGCTTCTTTCTACTTTTTATCTGAAGATATTTACTTTGTCACCGTAAGCTTCATTGTGCAAAGAAATATCCCATTGTAGATTTGAAGAAAACCTTGTTAGCACACTGATCAAGGTACAGAAAAGTGTAACTCTGTGTGTTAGATTCACACGTCACAATGCAGTTTCTCAGAACGCTTCTTTTCAGTTTTTATCTGAAGATATAACCCTATCCCACCAACAAAATCACAAATTATCCAGGGATTGTGGTGCGCGCCTGTGGTCCCGGTTACTAGGGAGGCTGAGGTGGGAGGATCACTTGAGCCTGTGAGGCAAAGTTTGCCGTGAGCAAAGATTATGCCACTGCACTACAGTCTGGGTGATAGAGTAGGACTCTGTCACCAAAAAAAAAAAAAAAAAAGAAAAAACGAAAAGTAAAGCTACTAAGAGTAATGATTCATTAACTCGACACTGGAACAGTTAGCCAGTTTTTCACAACTCAGTCTATATTAAAGCAAAAAGGTTGTAAGAGGAAAGTGATTCCAAATGGCTACAAAATACGCAGGCGCTGCAATACTAATCTCTGATAAAACAGACTTTAAACCAACAAAGATCAAAACGGACAAAACAGGGCATTACATAATGGTAAAGGGATCAATGCAGCAAGAAGAGCTAACTATCCTAAATATATATGCACCCAATACAAGAGCACCCTGATTCATAAAGCAAGTTCTTAGAGAGCTACAAAGAGACTTAGACTCCCACACAATAATAATGAGAGACTTTTCACCCCACTGTCAATAGTAGACAGATCAACGAGACAGAAAATTAACAGGAATATTCAGGACTTGAACTCAACTCTGGACCATATGGACCTAACAGAAATCTATAGAACTCTCCACCCGCAAACAACAAAATATACATTCTTCTCAGCACCTCATCGCACTTATTCCAAAATTGACCACATAATTAGAAGTAAAACACTCCTCAGCAAATGCAAAAGAATGAAAATCATAACAAACAGTCTCACAGACCATGGTGCAATCAAATTAGAACTCAGGATTAAGAAACTCACTTAAAAACACATAACTACATGGAAACTGAACAACCTACTCCTGAATGAGCAGGGTTTTCACTACTGGATAAATAATGAAATGAAGGCAGAAGTAAAGATCTTCTTTGAAACCAATGAGATTGAAGACACAATGTAACTAGAATCTCCGGGACACATTTAAAGCAGTGTTTAGAGGGAAATTTATAGCACTAAATGCCCACAGCAGAAAGCAGGAAAGATCTAAAATTGATACCCTAACATCAAAATTAAAAGAACTTAGAGAAGCAATAGCAAACAAATTAGAGAAGCAACAGCAAACAAATTCTAAAACTAGCAGAAGACATGAAATAACTAAAAACAGAGCAGTACTGAAGGAGATAGAGACACAAAAAACCCTTCAAAAAATCAATGAATCCAGGAGCTGGTTTTTTGAAGAAATCAACAAAATAGACCGCTAGCCAGATCACAAAGAAGAAAAGAGAGAAAAATCAAATAGACGCAATGAAAAATGATATATGGGATATCAACACGGATCCCACAGAAGTACAAACTACCATCAGAGAATACTAGAAACACCTCTATGCAAATAAACTAGAAAATCCAGAAGAAATGAATAAATTCCTGGATACATATACCCTCCCAAATTTAAGCCAGGAAGAGGTCAAATCCCTGAATAAACCAATAACAAGTTCTGAAATTGAGGCAGTAAGTAATAGCCTACCAAACAAAAAAAGTCTAGGACCAGACGGATTCACAGCTGAATTCTACCAGACGTACAAAGAGAAGGTGGTGCCATTCCTTCCACAATAGAAAAAGAGGGAATCCTCCCTAACTCATTTTATGAGGCCAGCATCATCCTGATACTGAAACCTGGCAGAGACACAAGCAAAAAGAAAATTTCAGGCCAATATCCTTGATGAACACTGATGCAAAGCTCCTCAATAAAATACTGGCAAAGCAATCTAGCAGCACATCAAAAAGCTTATGTGCCACGAACAAGTTTGCTTCATCCCTGGGATGCAAGGCTGGTCCAACTTATGCAAATCAATAAACATAATCCATCGCATAAACAGAACCAATCACAAAAAACACATGATTATCTCAATAGATGCAGAAAAGGCCTTCAATAAAATTCAACACCTTTTCATGCTAAAACTCTCAGTAAACTAGGTATCAATAGAACGTACCTCAAAATAGTAACAGCTATTTATGACAAACCCACAGCCAATAACATACTGAATGGGCAAAAGCTGGAAGCATTCCCTTTGAAAACCAGCACAAGACAAGGATGCCCTCTCTCAGCACTCCTATTCAACATAGTATTGGAAGTTCTGGCCAGGGCAATCAGTCAAGAGAAAGCAGTAAAGGGTATTCAAATAGGAAGAGAGGAAGTCAAATTGTCTCTGTTTGCAGATGACATGATTGTATATTTAGAAAACTTCATCATCTCAGCCCCAAATCTCCTTAAGCTGATAAGCGATTTCAGAAAAGTCTCAGGATACAAAATCAATGTGCAAAAGTCACAAGCATTCCTATATACCAATAATAGACAGACAGCCAAATCATGAGTGAACTCCCATTCACAATTGCTACTAAGAGAATAAAATACCTAGGAATCCAACTTACAAGGAATGTGAAGGACCTCTTCAAGGAGAACTACAAACCAATGTTCAGGGAAATAAGAGAGGACACAAACAAGTGGAAAAACATTCCATCCTCGTGGACAGGATGAATCAATATAGTGAAAATGGCCATACTGCCCAAAGTAATTTATTGATTCAATGCTATCCCCATCAAGCTCCCAATAACTTTCTTCACAGAATTAGAAAAAAACTACTATAAACTTCATATGGAACCAAAAAAGAGCCCACATAGCCAAGACAATTCTGGTCAAGAAGAACAAAGGAGGAGGCATTATGCTACCTGACTTCAAACTATACTGCAAGGCTACAGTAACCAAAACGGCATGGTACTGGTTCCAAAACAGATATATAGACCAATGAAACAGAACAGAGGCCTTAGAAATACCACCACACATCTACAACCATCTGATCTTTGACAAACCTGACAAAAACAAGCAATGGGGAAAAGATTCCCTATTTAATAAACGGTGTTGGGAAAACTGGCTAGCCATATGCAGAAAACTGAAACTGGACCACTTCCTTACACCTTACACAAAAATCAACTCAAGATGGATCAAAAATCTAAATGTAAGACCTAGGACTATAAAAATCCTAGAAGAAAACCTAGGCAATACCATTCAGGACACAGGCATGAGCAAAGACTTCATGTCTAAAACACCAAAAGCAATGGCAACAATAGTCAAAATTGACAAATGGGATCTCATTAAACTAAAGAGCTTCTGTACAGCAAAAGAAATTATCATCAGAGTGAACAGGCAACCTACGGAATGGGAGAAAAATTTTGCAATCTATCCATCTAACAAAGGGTTAATATCCAGACTCTACAAAGAACTTAAACAAATTTACAAGAAAAAAAAAAAAATCAAAAAATGAGCAAAGGATATGAACAGACTCTTCTCAAAAGAAGACATTTATGCAGCCAACAGACATAAGAAAAAATGCTCACCATCACTGGCCATTAGAGAAATGCAAATCAAAACCAAAATGAGATACCACCTCACTCCAGTTAGAATGGCAATCATTAAAAAGTCAGAAAACAACAGATGCTGGAGAGGTTGTGGAAAAATAGGAATGCTTTTACACTGTGGGTGGGGGTGTAAATTAGTTCAACTACTGTGGGAGACAGTGTGATGATTCCTCAAGGATCTAGAACTAGAAATACCATTTGACCCAGCAATCCCATTGCTGGGCACATACTCAAAGGATTATAAATCATTCTATGATAAAGATACATGCACACGTATGTTTATTGTGGCACTATTCACAATAGGAAAGACTTGGAACCAACCCAAATGTCCACAATGATAGACTGGATAAAGAAAATGTGGCACTTATACACCATGGAATACTATGCAGCCTTTAAAAAGGATGAGTCCCTGTCCTTTGCAGGGACATGGATGAAGTTGTAAACCATCATTCTCGGCAAATTATCACAAGATCAGAAAACCAAACACTGTATGTTCTCACTCATAAGTGGGAGTTGAACAATGAGAACACGTGGACACAGGGAGGGGAACATCACACATCAGGGACTGTCAGGGGATGGGGGGGCTAGGGGAGGGATAACATTAGGAGAAATACCTAATGTAGATGATGGGTTGATGGGTGCAGCAAACCACCATGGCACATGTATACCCAAACAAAACTGTACATTTCGCACATGTAACCCAGAACTTAAAGTATAATAAAATATATATATATATATATGAGATACACATTTTGCCACAAGTGCCAAGATATTTAGGAGTACATGAATTGTGATATGAATTAAGTACAATACATGACATTTGATGATTTTTAAAGATTACTGTCTGTTGCAATTTTTAGGCATTCCATTTTAGCGTAGCTTATTACTGTCTTTTTTACCTGTCATGGCAGTACCTGAAGCCACATCATTGTTTCTATTATTAATCAGATTCCCGAAATTTTCCTTTTTCAAATTTATAATAATTCATATGTGCCCCATCCCTTAATTTAAATGTCTTTTTTTTTTTTTTTTTTTTTTTTTGAGATAGAGTCTCACTCCGTTGCCCATGCTGGAGTTCAGTGGCACCATCTCGGCTCACTGCAACCTCTGCCTCCCGGGTTCAAGCAATTCTCCTGCCTCAGCCTCCAGAGTAGCTGGGATTACAGGTGCCCACCACCATGCCCAGCTAATTTTTGTATTTTTAATAGAGACAGGGTTTCACCATGTTGGCCAGGCTGGTCTCGAACTCCTGACCTCAGGTGGTTCTTCTGCCTCCACCTCCCAAAGTGCTGTGATTACAGGCATGAGCCACCACACCCAGCCATTTGAAATGTTCTTAATTGATCTCTTAGATGTCTGCAAGGAAACATGTGAAAATGTAAGATAAAATATAATCTTCTTACTGCATGAAGGCAAGATGACTATTGATGTTGAAGGCATGCAGCATTCAGACATCACCATGCAGTATACAGTACACATTTGCATTAAGTCAACAAATCCTTTGGAAGTGTGATGCATGTCTTCTGGACAAAAGAAAGAGGATTCCATTTCAATGAGACCTAAAAATATTATGGAATAATAGTTACATATATGGATCTTATAATAATAACTGGCTTTCCCAATAAAATATGATGAATCTACAATGGTTTCACACCCTGGTATTTTAATAATGGCATTCGAGAGAAAGGTTTCTATATGTTACTGTTTGTCAATAAACAAATGATCTTGAAATGCACTATTCTATGGGTTACCGTAAAGCATCTTGGTGGAATAAACTTCAATGATAAAACGTGAAAACTCTATAAATATAAACACATTGCTTGAAGGCAGGAATATTTTCTCCCTCATTCATTTTCGCTTTTCCAGATAACAATTCAGCTCTGATTTTGTAGCATACCATATATTTCATTCCAGCTAACAATTAACTTATTTCTGGGTAACAAATAACTTAGTTCTGTGAAATGACAGCATGGAGCTGCAAACAATACCTCAGGAAGACATGGTAATGATTTATCTCTGGTGTTTGTCTAAAGAAAAAAGAACGTGGCAGAGAGGAAGTAAATCTGATGAGCATTAAATGGCAGTGTTGCTTTTTGAAAGAAATCACATGAATAATGGATCAAATGCATCTGCGAATATATTTAGCTGTGCGCTGTGGAGGTGAGTGAGTGTATCACTGGAGCTCACAGCCACCAGCATCCGATCACTAGCCTTTCCAGGAGCTATTTTAAAATAGGTGTGGCATTTTTCTTTCTACCACAGAAACTAAGAAATATTTAAAAGGTTTTGTTGCCTGAATTTACTGAGGCTCTATTCAAGGACAGGGGTGGGGAATATTCTTCAATAAAGGCGTAGCCATACAGAAGGCATTTTGCATTCTTAAACACTATTTGCTGCATGATGGATTGAATCGTGCTGTGGAATAACTTCCTCTGTGCTCTGCAGTTCTCTAGTGTCCCCTTTCAACAACTTGTTCCTGGCCTCTCTAGAGGTTCATTTGTTCAAGAAAGGACAATAACAGTAAGAACAGTAAGGACTGAAAAGTACACTCCAGAGGCAATCATGCCATTGTATAACATCTGGGATACTGTTTTCTCACTCTAAGCATGTGCTCCTAAATACCATAGCTATCTGTTATGGGCTAAAGTGTGTACCCCAAAAAGATATGCTGAAGTCCCTAACCCCAGGTACCTATGAATGTGACCCGCTTTGGAAGTACACTTTGCAAATGTACACAACTTAAGATAAGGTCATTAGGGTGGGACCTAATTCAGTATGACTAACGCCCTCATAAGAAGAGGAGAAAAGGCCCAGGCGTGGTGGCTCATGCCTGTAATCCTAGAACTTTGGGAGGCTGAGGTGGGCAGATCACCTGAGGTCGTGAGTTTGGGACTAGCCTGGCCAACATGGTGAAACCCCAGCTCTACTAAATATACAAAAATTAGCCGGGCATGGCGGTGGGCACTTGTAATCCCAGCTACTTGGGAGGCTGAGGCAGGAGAATCAGTTGAACCCAGGAGGCAGAGGTTGCAGTGAGCCGCCATTGCACTCCAGCCTGGGCGACAAGAGTGAAACTCAGTCTCAAACATAAATAAATAAAGAAACAAACATACAAACAAACAAATACATAAAAAATAAGAGGAAGAAAGAGGCAGACATGGTCACTCAAGGAGAATACCACATGACAATAGAGGCAGAGATTGGCATGATGCTCTCTTAGCCAGGAATACCAAGGATTTCCGGCAATACCAGAAACTAAGAGAAAGGCATGGAACAAGTTCTCCCCTAGAGCCTTCAGGGAGAGAATGGCTCTGCTAATATCTTGATTTCAGACATCTGGCCTCCAGAACTGGGAAAGAATACATTACTGCTGTTTAAAGCCACTGAATTTGTATAATAGTATTTCATTACAGCATCTCTAGGAAACTAATATGCTATCTAAATTTAAATCTCTGGAGTGAGGGGTAAGAAGCTAGTGAGCATATAGAGACAAACTAGTAATGCACGATGTGGGTATTTGACCAATGGTGTCGAACGTCTCCACACATTGGTTAATGAAAGGGTATATTGCAATCATCGCTAAATATGTGGGAGGTACAGATTGACAAGGTTTGTCTCAGTTCGTCCAGGGAGTGCTGGTTTCCACTTACTTTCTGGGCATAATAACTACTAGGACTCTTTCACTTTCACAGTATCCCAGTTTGGATAATAAGTTATGACCATTCTCCCTCTATGTGCACTATTAAGCATTTAGTGAAAGAATACAGTTTCATCACTAATCTTCTGTATTTTCCATTAAAAATTTCTAGTGTCACAGGCAAAATCCCTCTAACACTGCAGTGAATTGAAGATTTAAGATTCCCAGAGCCTGGGTCACTTTCGAGCTTAATTCATTCTGGGACCCACAAAATCACACCTCTAATACTTGGGTCCTCAGGAAATAATGTTTTGCTTTGTTTAAACAAGTTGGAATAAACACAACTAGTCATACCTGGGGTGGGGGAGATTGGGGGCAATAACAACTAAATTCAAGTGCAACACAAGTACTCTGAACTACACAACACCTTTCAGTTACTGCCCAGTGATCGAGATGAGCAATGTAGATCCTGAAAAAGAGTCGGAGACCTGGCCCCTGTTTCTTGCTTTGTCATAAATTCTTCCTGACCTTGAATAAATGTATCGTTTCCCTCGGTTTTCCCACTTGAGAAGTGAAGGTTATAATAATTGGCTTTTTATTTTCTTGCTATATGTTGCTTAATTAGAGAATGCTGGTGAAACGCCTTCAACAATTTGAGAAAAACAATTTGTATGTCCCATGCCTTGATGATGGACCTATACAGAATTTACTCATCAGAGTTAGAAGGACAGATCAGTTCTCATTTCTTGTCAGTGGCGTGCTTGCTGTAATACCATGGCGTAGTCCTGGTGAAGTGCGTATGAAAAATGACTTTACGCAGTGTCTACCAATCTTTGTTCACTCTTTGTTTTCCTCTCCTATATGTTATGTTATATTTAAAATAAAACGATTGACATTGTTTTCTCCTGGTGACTGCTTTTAGCCTCAACTCTGGCTTCTGAAGCTAAAATGAGGCCCCTGTTTCTTTCTACACTTATGACTGTCAATCTAACACATTAGGAAGGCAGTAGGGGATGTTACTGAGAGCAAAAAGCTGACTTGGAAGTTGGTATTGGGACAGCAGGATGTTTCCCAGGTATTTGTAAATGTAGATGTGGGCAGAGCAGTCTAGTGTAATTGTTAACATCAATACCCTGCACTGCTCCTCCTCAGACAGTGTTCATACAATGTCCTTTGAATAACAGTACCATTGCAATGACAGCATTATATTATACTTTTCTGTTTATAGGTTTGTTAATTCCAATAGTGCACTGCTAAAGATTGAAGCTATATTTATTCACATTTTTATTTTTATTTGTAGTACTTTCCTAAATGCTAGAAAATAAGTAGAATTGAATGCACATTTAATAAATGAGTAGTAACCTTTTAAAGAACAAAAATTGGCTGGTTATTTAATCAGTGAACTAGTATGGAGGCTTTGTAATGTGCCAACTTGGCAAGACTGACTTATGTTTACAGGGTTTCTTTTTTTCTGAAATTTTTCTTTTAGGGTGATCCATGAGAAATATCCTGTGTAAGCTTCAGAGGGCAGAAAGGAAGCAGCAGACACATTGCTTTTAAGCACTAAAAAGTTTGAGGCAAGGTCATCAGATGCTTTTGTCGCTCACCAACATTGTTGCTTATCTGCTGTTGCACCTCCTTGACATGAATGGCAACCAGGACAGAAACTGCTTCACCTATCCCCAGATCCCCTTCGAATTTCTCCAGTTTGTATGTCACCTGTACCTTCAGCTCCATGATGAAGGGTGCTGGTGTGCCCTGTGGAATACACACATCTGCAAGTTTGGAAGCATTGAGAACTGAGGCTGGCTCCAGTGTGTCCTCGTGGGTCCCAGCATCTGCTTGTGGGCTCTAGCTTGTCCCAGTTTTCCCACATTCTATAGCCATCTTGCCTCTGACAGCCTGTGCAGCAGACTTCAAACTCCAGCATCAGATGCAAAGACAATAGCCTTACCAACAGTGCTTAACTTTCACAACTGCGCAAGGTCAAATTCCTGTAAAAAATCTTTTACATGTACACACACCCCCTATGTATGCATGTGAATATGTGTGTATATATACCTCCTACTGGTTCTGCTTCTCCAGTTGAATCCTGCTTGATACAGCTGGTCTAACAGACCCTGGAGATAAATTGCTGAAGAGTGCTCTCTCTCTCAATCTCTCTCTCTCTCTCTCTCTCTCTCTCTCTCTCTGTGCGTGTGTGTGTGTGTGTGTGTGTGTGTGTGTGTATGATTGAGACAAAGGCACTATAAGTTAGAGTAATGCTAGCTGTTGGAACAAATATCCTTAAAACAAACCTCGGTAATTTAACACAATAAATTTTTGTTGCTCCACAGAAGTCTAATGCATTTCTCTTTGTTGTGGGAGAGGATACATTTTTTTTTCCCGTACTTATTTAGAAACCTAGCCTCAGGAGACTTCTCTCTCTCCAAGAAAGGACTACTGAGGTCTCCCTGGGCAACAGCATTCATACAGAAGATGGGATAAGACACACAGGAGAATATATCTACCTATATCCTAGCCACTTCAGGTTAGAAGTGGCACCCGCCATTCTGCTTATATTGCATTGGTGAGAACTAGTTCCATGACATCACTTTAAACAACTGGTGGAGCTAGGTAGTCCCTTCCTAGCTACAATGGCATCATGAAAGGGGAACACAAATGTTTGGGGGAAGAGCTAGATATCATCTCCACACAGAATCTTATGTAAAAAAATGTTGATTAAAAAAAAAAAAAAAACTTCGGTCATCTTTGTTTATTCTTGAATTTTAGCTTGGTGCCAGACTTGCCTAGGAAAAAGAAAATACAGTGAAATTCAATCTATAAGGAGAGCCAAAAAACAAGATCTGGACAACTTCAAGATGGCATATTCCATTGTACCCTGAAGTGAATGGCAGGCAGCACAGCTTGCAGCCACCTTAGAAGAAGATCTGGCACTTGGAGATCAAGCTGAAATAGAAATAATCATTTAAAAATTTTGTGCTGACTACCAAAACCATTAACGTCCAAGTTCTATATGAATGTGTCTTGAAGTAGTTGGCCAACTCCTGGAGGCAGCCATTCCACCTAGTTTTATCCCTTTGTTGCTTGCAGTTGGCTAGCTGCAAGTACAGACCTCAGTGGCCTAGAATAAGCAGTTATGTACCCAATTTTGCTACATCTTTTGGAATAAGTTGGCTGGCTGAGTTTATAAGTGTTTCTCCTTCTTTCCCTCCCAATTTTTCAGCTTTGTGCAAAAGTTGAAGTCAACTTCTGCTTAAATTCCATTCTGTTTTCTTTAAATATCCTTTATTATTTTCAGTTTTCTATTTAAATAAATGATCATAGATGTGCAACTTAGAAAAAAATCAGCATCTAATTAGAGCTCACATACGTTTATGTTTTTCCTCCATTTACTCATTTGTATGCAAAATTGTTTTTCATTTTATTTCTTTTTTCCTGATTTGATTTTCTATTTTGGCATTTTCCCCCGTTTGTCTCATGAGCTGAAATTTTGTGATTTAATAAAAATCAAGCAATTATTAAAGAGGTAAGTTGTACTAAGGATTGTGTTTAATCCAACAAGCTGTATATTTGCTGAAAATCTCTCTCTGCTCAAAGAAGTCTGTCTGATAAATTGTTGATTTACTTTATTGACAGTTTTCTTTCTTTTCAAAAGATAAAACTGTGTGAGCTATTCTTTTATACTTAATTCTAATCAACAAAGATGTTTCATGCTATCTAGATAAGGCCAGATTCAGAAAGAAGAACCATTTTCATCTTAGAGTTTTCGTGTCCAAAGAAGGGAATGCTGAGCCTGGACAGACAGGTGAACTAAAGCTTAGACAGGCATATATCTATATACTCAGGAAAAAAATAATCCAATGGCCAGGCTTGGAGAGGAAAGTAGCCCAAGACTGTTAAAATCTTTCAAAAAGAAAACTTGCAATGTAATTTAAAAAATGACCCACGGAGGAAAAAAGGAGGCATCTAACAATTCATAGCCATCATAAAAAAATTATATTTTTAAAGGACACTTAAATAATAGAAGAGAGTGATGTAACCAGCAAGGATTATACAAGAAGGGCATAGAGCATAATAGTAGTATTAGAAAAAGCTAAAAACCCAGAATCAACAGAACCTTCAAAAAATTCAGTAGATCTACCACATAAAAGGCACTATCCATTAGGTATAAGGGGATTTGAGACTTGTTGGTCATGATCTTTCATCTGAATAAATTTTCAGTGAGTTGCTAAGGGAATTAAAATGTGGCTTTAAACTGTTTTTTAAAAAATCAATAAAAAGATGGAAGATTTATGGTTTTCTCAAGAAATTTAATATAAATATGAAATAATAAACATAACTTTTAAATTATTATTTTGGTTCATTTTTATTTACTATAAAGAAGAATGATTTAAATTAACAATATATAATTTCAATATACAATTCTACATAAAGAAATATACTACACTAGTAAAAACACTGCTCAGTAGTTGTTCATTAAAAAAAAATCTAGTTTTACACGCTGGTGATTCAATGTAAGAAGGCAGAGTAGAAGTTTCAGAGTAGAACTTTTCATTAGTTAGTTAGAAACTAACTAATATAAATTTATATTTTACTAATAGAAGGATAGAATTCCTGTCATTGTAAATGAAGCTCATATTGCGGTTTGAACTGGTAACATCTAAAGCCTTAGATTTATAAATGAGTACATTGGGTTGCCTGCCTGTTTTAATTGGTGTAGCTTATTACAGATTAATCCTTTCAAAGAGAATAAGTTACAAATGGACAGAACCACATCTCACACACACACACACACACACACACATACACACACCTGTTTGAAAACATTGGAATGCTCTTTAAGCAGTCATGATTTGAGTTACCAAGATTCAAGAAATAAGCTAAATGAATTGTTATAGACCGGGAGTTCTGTGAAATCCTTCCCCTTGAGCCATTTTAACAAAAGTCTATAAAACTGAGAATCTGTGAAGATAGGGGGCTGAGATCTTGAGCAAAGCTTTCAAAACTCTCACCTAACACTCTAAAGGAGGGCTACTAAGGCAATCAAGACTTAAGAAATGAAGATCTTAGAAAAAGGAAAAACATATTGATGTGAGCCAATACTCTGAACTGCTTTTCCCCTTGAGGTATTTTCCAATTCCTAAACTGCAGAACAAAAGGCTACAAGGCAGAGCAGAAATGTTTGGCTAAGAAGCTGGGCAACAACTGAGTTTCTAACAGTCTCAAAAAGGTGATGGTACTAACTCGGAACCAAAGCCTGTCAGGGGAGGAGGGCCACCCTTCCAGTTAGAACTCCTGAATATCTGTACTCTGGGATTCAGTTTTACAAAGAAATTAACTTGTATATACAAAAGATTAAAACCTTTCTTTAATCTAGCTATAGCCCAATCTGGATTAAGGTGGCACGCCCCTATTCTGAATGTCCACAAGAAAACAAAATTAAATTCTATCTGGAAAAACATAACATTAGATATAGCCTTCAGTTATCTCCACATCTTTTTGTACATAATTATTGGCCTACCATGAAGACTGGAAAACAGAAACAAATGACTGAAAACCAAGGAGAAAAAAAGAAAATAAAAATAGAACCACAGACCACTCAGATAGTGTTAATAGAAATGGACTTTAATGTAACCATGACCAATAAGTTAAAGAAAAGAGATGATTAGATGGAGCACTTTACCAGAGAATTGGAACCTACAAAAACATTAAACAGAAAATATACCAACAGACCAGTGGCTCACACCTGTAATCCCAGCACTTTGGGAGGCCGAGATCACTTGAGGTCAGGAGTTTGAGGCTAGCCTGGCCAAAATGATGCAACACTGTCTCTACTAAAAATACAAAAAATTAGCTGCGTGTAATCCCAGCTACTCAGGAGGCTGAGGCAGGAGAATCGCTTGAACCCAGGACATGGAGGTTGCAGTGAGCCAAGATTGTACCATTGCACTCCAGCAATTCAATTTTTGAGATTCCATCTCAAAAAAAAAAAAAAAAAAAGAAAAAAGAAAATGTAGCAACAGCAACAAAAAAAATACTTGAAATTAAGTACACAATAAATTGTTTTACTGAAGATTAGATACACAGAAGAGAAGATTAGTGAAATAGAAAACAACTCAATAGAACATATTAAGACCCAGTAAAGAGAAACATAAAAGCAAAAATATATAAGGAAATGCAAGAAACATATGTGGCACAAATAAAGATATAAGTAATTGATTCCAGAACAAAAACAGACAAACTATAGTCTATAAATTGGCTGCCTCTTTTGGTAAATACAATTTATTGAAAAATGGCCATTTCTACTCATTTACATATTATTAAGGAAGTTTTCTGGGTTACAATAGTGGTGTTGGCTAGTTATACTAGAAACTGAATGAACTGCAAGTGTAAAATGTTAATTATCTTCCTTTTCAAGAAAAAGTGTGTCAAATCCTCCCTTGAAGACATAACTGACCTCCTCCAGTCAATATAGTTTTTGAATATCCATACTTTCCCATTTTTTTTTTAATTTATTCCCATAGAAGAAGTAGAAAACAAAGAGCAA
>NW_020257716.1:0-21060 GCF_003255815.1 Theropithecus gelada
TTGCTCTTTGTTTTCTACTTCTTCTATGGGAATAAATTAAAAAAAAATGGGAAAGTATGGATATTCAAAAACTATATTGACTGGAGGAGGTCAGTTATGTCTTCAAGGGAGGATTTGACACACTTTTTCTTGAAAAGGAAGATAATTAACATTTTACACTTGCAGTTCATTCAGTTTCTAGTATAACTAGCCAACACCACTATTGTAACCCAGAAAACTTCCTTAATAATATGTAAATGAGTAGAAATGGCCATTTTTCAATAAATTGTATTTACCAAAAGAGGCAGCCAATTTATAGACTATAGTTTGTCTGTTTTTGTTCTGGAATCAATTACTTATATCTTTATTTGTGCCACATATGTTTCTTGCATTTCCTTATATATTTTTGCTTTTATGTTTCTCTTTACTGGGTCTTAATATGTTCTATTGAGTTGTTTTCTATTTCACTAATCTTCTCTTCTGTGTATCTAATCTTCAGTAAAACAATTTATTGTGTACTTAATTTCAAGTATTTTTTTTGTTGCTGTTGCTACATTTTCTTTTTTCTTTTTTTTTTTTTTTTTTTGAGATGGAATCTCAAAAATTGAATTGCTGGAGTGCAATGGTACAATCTTGGCTCACTGCAACCTCCATGTCCTGGGTTCAAGCGATTCTCCTGCCTCAGCCTCCTGAGTAGCTGGGATTACACGCAGCTAATTTTTTGTATTTTTAGTAGAGACAGTGTTGCATCATTTTGGCCAGGCTAGCCTCAAACTCCTGACCTCAAGTGATCTCGGCCTCCCAAAGTGCTGGGATTACAGGTGTGAGCCACTGGCCTGTTGGTATATTTTCTGTTTAATGTTTTTGTAGGTTCCAATTCTCTGGTAAAGTGCTCCATCTAATCATCTCTTTTCTTTAACTTATTGGTCATGGTTACATTAAAGTCCATTTCTATTAACACTATCTGAGTGGTCTGTGGTTCTATTTTTATTTTCTTTTTTTCTCCTTGGTTTTCAGTCATTTGTTTCTGTTTTCCAGTCTTCATGGTAGCCCAATAATTATGTACAAAAAGATGTGGAGATAACTGAAGGCTATATCTAATGTTATGTTTTTCCAGATAGAATTTAATTTTGTTTTCTTGTGGACATTCAGAATAGGGGCGTGCCACCTTAATCCAGATTGGACTATAGCTAGATTAAAGAAAGGTTTTAATCTTTTGTATATACAAGTTAATTTCTTTGTAAAACTGAATCCCAGAGTACAGATATTCAGGAGTTCTAACTGGAAGGGTGGCCCTCCTCCCCTGACAGGCTTTGGTTCCGAGTTAGTACCATCACCTTTTTGAGACTGTTAGAAACTCAGTTGTTGCCCAGCTTCTTAGCCAAACATTTCTGCTCTGCCTTGTAGCCTTTTGTTCTGCAGTTTAGGAATTGGAAAATACCTCAAGGGGAAAAGCAGTTCAGAGTATTGGCTCACATCAATATGTTTTTCCTTTTTCTAAGATCTTCATTTCTTAAGTCTTGATTGCCTTAGTAGCCCTCCTTTAGAGTGTTAGGTGAGAGTTTTGAAAGCTTTGCTCAAGATCTCAGCCCCCTATCTTCACAGATTCTCAGTTTTATAGACTTTTGTTAAAATGGCTCAAGGGGAAGGATTTCACAGAACTCCCGGTCTATAACAATTCATTTAGCTTATTTCTTGAATCTTGGTAACTCAAATCATGACTGCTTAAAGAGCATTCCAATGTTTTCAAACAGGTGTGTGTATGTGTGTGTGTGTGTGTGTGTGTGTGAGATGTGGTTCTGTCCATTTGTAACTTATTCTCTTTGAAAGGATTAATCTGTAATAAGCTACACCAATTAAAACAGGCAGGCAACCCAATGTACTCATTTATAAATCTAAGGCTTTAGATGTTACCAGTTCAAACCGCAATATGAGCTTCATTTACAATGACAGGAATTCTATCCTTCTATTAGTAAAATATAAATTTATATTAGTTAGTTTCTAACTAACTAATGAAAAGTTCTACTCTGAAACTTCTACTCTGCCTTCTTACATTGAATCACCAGCGTGTAAAACTAGATTTTTTTTTAATGAACAACTACTGAGCAGTGTTTTTACTAGTGTAGTATATTTCTTTATGTAGAATTGTATATTGAAATTATATATTGTTAATTTAAATCATTCTTCTTTATAGTAAATAAAAATGAACCAAAATAATAATTTAAAAGTTATGTTTATTATTTCATATTTATATTAAATTTCTTGAGAAAACCATAAATCTTCCATCTTTTTATTGATTTTTTAAAAAACAGTTTAAAGCCACATTTTAATTCCCTTAGCAACTCACTGAAAATTTATTCAGATGAAAGATCATGACCAACAAGTCTCAAATCCCCTTATACCTAATGGATAGTGCCTTTTATGTGGTAGATCTACTGAATTTTTTGAAGGTTCTGTTGATTCTGGGTTTTTAGCTTTTTCTAATACTACTATTATGCTCTATGCCCTTCTTGTATAATCCTTGCTGGTTACATCACTCTCTTCTATTATTTAAGTGTCCTTTAAAAATATAATTTTTTTATGATGGCTATGAATTGTTAGATGCCTCCTTTTTTCCTCCGTGGGTCATTTTTTAAATTACATTGCAAGTTTTCTTTTTGAAAGATTTTAACAGTCTTGGGCTACTTTCCTCTCCAAGCCTGGCCATTGGATTATTTTTTTCCTGAGTATATAGATATATGCCTGTCTAAGCTTTAGTTCACCTGTCTGTCCAGGCTCAGCATTCCCTTCTTTGGACACGAAAACTCTAAGACGAAAATGGTTCTTCTTTCTGAATCTGGCCTTATCTAGATAGCATGAAACATCTTTGTTGATTAGAATTAAGTATAAAAGAATAGCTCACACAGTTTTATCTTTTGAAAAGAAAGAAAACTGTCAATAAAGTAAATCAACAATTTATCAGACAGACTTCTTTGAGCAGAGAGAGATTTTCAGCAAATATACAGCTTGTTGGATTAAACACAATCCTTAGTACAACTTACCTCTTTAATAATTGCTTGATTTTTATTAAATCACAAAATTTCAGCTCATGAGACAAACGGGGGAAAATGCCAAAATAGAAAATCAAATCAGGAAAAAAGAAATAAAATGAAAAACAATTTTGCATACAAATGAGTAAATGGAGGAAAAACATAAACGTATGTGAGCTCTAATTAGATGCTGATTTTTTTCTAAGTTGCACATCTATGATCATTTATTTAAATAGAAAACTGAAAATAATAAAGGATATTTAAAGAAAACAGAATGGAATTTAAGCAGAAGTTGACTTCAACTTTTGCACAAAGCTGAAAAATTGGGAGGGAAAGAAGGAGAAACACTTATAAACTCAGCCAGCCAACTTATTCCAAAAGATGTAGCAAAATTGGGTACATAACTGCTTATTCTAGGCCACTGAGGTCTGTACTTGCAGCTAGCCAACTGCAAGCAACAAAGGGATAAAACTAGGTGGAATGGCTGCCTCCAGGAGTTGGCCAACTACTTCAAGACACATTCATATAGAACTTGGACGTTAATGGTTTTGGTAGTCAGCACAAAATTTTTAAATGATTATTTCTATTTCAGCTTGATCTCCAAGTGCCAGATCTTCTTCTAAGGTGGCTGCAAGCTGTGCTGCCTGCCATTCACTTCAGGGTACAATGGAATATGCCATCTTGAAGTTGTCCAGATCTTGTTTTTTGGCTCTCCTTATAGATTGAATTTCACTGTATTTTCTTTTTCCTAGGCAAGTCTGGCACCAAGCTAAAATTCAAGAATAAACAAAGATGACCGAAGTTTTTTTTTTTTTTTTAATCAACATTTTTTTACATAAGATTCTGTGTGGAGATGATATCTAGCTCTTCCCCCAAACATTTGTGTTCCCCTTTCATGATGCCATTGTAGCTAGGAAGGGACTACCTAGCTCCACCAGTTGTTTAAAGTGATGTCATGGAACTAGTTCTCACCAATGCAATATAAGCAGAATGGCGGGTGCCACTTCTAACCTGAAGTGGCTAGGATATAGGTAGATATATTCTCCTGTGTGTCTTATCCCATCTTCTGTATGAATGCTGTTGCCCAGGGAGACCTCAGTAGTCCTTTCTTGGAGAGAGAGAAGTCTCCTGAGGCTAGGTTTCTAAATAAGTACGGGAAAAAAAAATGTATCCTCTCCCACAACAAAGAGAAATGCATTAGACTTCTGTGGAGCAACAAAAATTTATTGTGTTAAATTACCGAGGTTTGTTTTAAGGATATTTGTTCCAACAGCTAGCATTACTCTAACTTATAGTGCCTTTGTCTCAATCATACACACACACACACACACACACACACACACGCACAGAGAGAGAGAGAGAGAGAGAGAGAGAGAGAGAGATTGAGAGAGAGAGCACTCTTCAGCAATTTATCTCCAGGGTCTGTTAGACCAGCTGTATCAAGCAGGATTCAACTGGAGAAGCAGAACCAGTAGGAGGTATATATACACACATATTCACATGCATACATAGGGGGTGTGTGTACATGTAAAAGATTTTTTACAGGAATTTGACCTTGCGCAGTTGTGAAAGTTAAGCACTGTTGGTAAGGCTATTGTCTTTGCATCTGATGCTGGAGTTTGAAGTCTGCTGCACAGGCTGTCAGAGGCAAGATGGCTATAGAATGTGGGAAAACTGGGACAAGCTAGAGCCCACAAGCAGATGCTGGGACCCACGAGGACACACTGGAGCCAGCCTCAGTTCTCAATGCTTCCAAACTTGCAGATGTGTGTATTCCACAGGGCACACCAGCACCCTTCATCATGGAGCTGAAGGTACAGGTGACATACAAACCGGAGAAATTCGAAGGGGATCTGGGGATAGGTGAAGCAGTTTCTGTCCTGGTTGCCATTCATGTCAAGGAGGTGCAACAGCAGATAAGCAACAATGTTGGTGAGCGACAAAAGCATCTGATGACCTTGCCTCAAACTTTTTAGTGCTTAAAAGCAATGTGTCTGCTGCTTCCTTTCTGCCCTCTGAAGCTTACACAGGATATTTCTCATGGATCACCCTAAAAGAAAAATTTCAGAAAAAAAGAAACCCTGTAAACATAAGTCAGTCTTGCCAAGTTGGCACATTACAAAGCCTCCATACTAGTTCACTGATTAAATAACCAGCCAATTTTTGTTCTTTAAAAGGTTACTACTCATTTATTAAATGTGCATTCAATTCTACTTATTTTCTAGCATTTAGGAAAGTACTACAAATAAAAATAAAAATGTGAATAAATATAGCTTCAATCTTTAGCAGTGCACTATTGGAATTAACAAACCTATAAACAGAAAAGTATAATATAATGCTGTCATTGCAATGGTACTGTTATTCAAAGGACATTGTATGAACACTGTCTGAGGAGGAGCAGTGCAGGGTATTGATGTTAACAATTACACTAGACTGCTCTGCCCACATCTACATTTACAAATACCTGGGAAACATCCTGCTGTCCCAATACCAACTTCCAAGTCAGCTTTTTGCTCTCAGTAACATCCCCTACTGCCTTCCTAATGTGTTAGATTGACAGTCATAAGTGTAGAAAGAAACAGGGGCCTCATTTTAGCTTCAGAAGCCAGAGTTGAGGCTAAAAGCAGTCACCAGGAGAAAACAATGTCAATCGTTTTATTTTAAATATAACATAACATATAGGAGAGGAAAACAAAGAGTGAACAAAGATTGGTAGACACTGCGTAAAGTCATTTTTCATACGCACTTCACCAGGACTACGCCATGGTATTACAGCAAGCACGCCACTGACAAGAAATGAGAACTGATCTGTCCTTCTAACTCTGATGAGTAAATTCTGTATAGGTCCATCATCAAGGCATGGGACATACAAATTGTTTTTCTCAAATTGTTGAAGGCGTTTCACCAGCATTCTCTAATTAAGCAACATATAGCAAGAAAATAAAAAGCCAATTATTATAACCTTCACTTCTCAAGTGGGAAAACCGAGGGAAACGATACATTTATTCAAGGTCAGGAAGAATTTATGACAAAGCAAGAAACAGGGGCCAGGTCTCCGACTCTTTTTCAGGATCTACATTGCTCATCTCGATCACTGGGCAGTAACTGAAAGGTGTTGTGTAGTTCAGAGTACTTGTGTTGCACTTGAATTTAGTTGTTATTGCCCCCAATCTCCCCCACCCCAGGTATGACTAGTTGTGTTTATTCCAACTTGTTTAAACAAAGCAAAACATTATTTCCTGAGGACCCAAGTATTAGAGGTGTGATTTTGTGGGTCCCAGAATGAATTAAGCTCGAAAGTGACCCAGGCTCTGGGAATCTTAAATCTTCAATTCACTGCAGTGTTAGAGGGATTTTGCCTGTGACACTAGAAATTTTTAATGGAAAATACAGAAGATTAGTGATGAAACTGTATTCTTTCACTAAATGCTTAATAGTGCACATAGAGGGAGAATGGTCATAACTTATTATCCAAACTGGGATACTGTGAAAGTGAAAGAGTCCTAGTAGTTATTATGCCCAGAAAGTAAGTGGAAACCAGCACTCCCTGGACGAACTGAGACAAACCTTGTCAATCTGTACCTCCCACATATTTAGCGATGATTGCAATATACCCTTTCATTAACCAATGTGTGGAGACGTTCGACACCATTGGTCAAATACCCACATCGTGCATTACTAGTTTGTCTCTATATGCTCACTAGCTTCTTACCCCTCACTCCAGAGATTTAAATTTAGATAGCATATTAGTTTCCTAGAGATGCTGTAATGAAATACTATTATACAAATTCAGTGGCTTTAAACAGCAGTAATGTATTCTTTCCCAGTTCTGGAGGCCAGATGTCTGAAATCAAGATATTAGCAGAGCCATTCTCTCCCTGAAGGCTCTAGGGGAGAACTTGTTCCATGCCTTTCTCTTAGTTTCTGGTATTGCCGGAAATCCTTGGTATTCCTGGCTAAGAGAGCATCATGCCAATCTCTGCCTCTATTGTCATGTGGTATTCTCCTTGAGTGACCATGTCTGCCTCTTTCTTCCTCTTATTTTTTATGTATTTGTTTGTTTGTATGTTTGTTTCTTTATTTATTTATGTTTGAGACTGAGTTTCACTCTTGTCGCCCAGGCTGGAGTGCAATGGCGGCTCACTGCAACCTCTGCCTCCTGGGTTCAACTGATTCTCCTGCCTCAGCCTCCCAAGTAGCTGGGATTACAAGTGCCCACCGCCATGCCCGGCTAATTTTTGTATATTTAGTAGAGCTGGGGTTTCACCATGTTGGCCAGGCTAGTCCCAAACTCACGACCTCAGGTGATCTGCCCACCTCAGCCTCCCAAAGTTCTAGGATTACAGGCATGAGCCACCACGCCTGGGCCTTTTCTCCTCTTCTTATGAGGGCGTTAGTCATACTGAATTAGGTCCCACCCTAATGACCTTATCTTAAGTTGTGTACATTTGCAAAGTGTACTTCCAAAGCGGGTCACATTCATAGGTACCTGGGGTTAGGGACTTCAGCATATCTTTTTGGGGTACACACTTTAGCCCATAACAGATAGCTATGGTATTTAGGAGCACATGCTTAGAGTGAGAAAACAGTATCCCAGATGTTATACAATGGCATGATTGCCTCTGGAGTGTACTTTTCAGTCCTTACTGTTCTTACTGTTATTGTCCTTTCTTGAACAAATGAACCTCTAGAGAGGCCAGGAACAAGTTGTTGAAAGGGGACACTAGAGAACTGCAGAGCACAGAGGAAGTTATTCCACAGCACGATTCAATCCATCATGCAGCAAATAGTGTTTAAGAATGCAAAATGCCTTCTGTATGGCTACGCCTTTATTGAAGAATATTCCCCACCCCTGTCCTTGAATAGAGCCTCAGTAAATTCAGGCAACAAAACCTTTTAAATATTTCTTAGTTTCTGTGGTAGAAAGAAAAATGCCACACCTATTTTAAAATAGCTCCTGGAAAGGCTAGTGATCGGATGCTGGTGGCTGTGAGCTCCAGTGATACACTCACTCACCTCCACAGCGCACAGCTAAATATATTCGCAGATGCATTTGATCCATTATTCATGTGATTTCTTTCAAAAAGCAACACTGCCATTTAATGCTCATCAGATTTACTTCCTCTCTGCCACGTTCTTTTTTCTTTAGACAAACACCAGAGATAAATCATTACCATGTCTTCCTGAGGTATTGTTTGCAGCTCCATGCTGTCATTTCACAGAACTAAGTTATTTGTTACCCAGAAATAAGTTAATTGTTAGCTGGAATGAAATATATGGTATGCTACAAAATCAGAGCTGAATTGTTATCTGGAAAAGCGAAAATGAATGAGGGAGAAAATATTCCTGCCTTCAAGCAATGTGTTTATATTTATAGAGTTTTCACGTTTTATCATTGAAGTTTATTCCACCAAGATGCTTTACGGTAACCCATAGAATAGTGCATTTCAAGATCATTTGTTTATTGACAAACAGTAACATATAGAAACCTTTCTCTCGAATGCCATTATTAAAATACCAGGGTGTGAAACCATTGTAGATTCATCATATTTTATTGGGAAAGCCAGTTATTATTATAAGATCCATATATGTAACTATTATTCCATAATATTTTTAGGTCTCATTGAAATGGAATCCTCTTTCTTTTGTCCAGAAGACATGCATCACACTTCCAAAGGATTTGTTGACTTAATGCAAATGTGTACTGTATACTGCATGGTGATGTCTGAATGCTGCATGCCTTCAACATCAATAGTCATCTTGCCTTCATGCAGTAAGAAGATTATATTTTATCTTACATTTTCACATGTTTCCTTGCAGACATCTAAGAGATCAATTAAGAACATTTCAAATGGCTGGGTGTGGTGGCTCATGCCTGTAATCACAGCACTTTGGGAGGTGGAGGCAGAAGAACCACCTGAGGTCAGGAGTTCGAGACCAGCCTGGCCAACATGGTGAAACCCTGTCTCTATTAAAAATACAAAAATTAGCTGGGCATGGTGGTGGGCACCTGTAATCCCAGCTACTCTGGAGGCTGAGGCAGGAGAATTGCTTGAACCCGGGAGGCAGAGGTTGCAGTGAGCCGAGATGGTGCCACTGAACTCCAGCATGGGCAACGGAGTGAGACTCTATCTCAAAAAAAAAAAAAAAAAAAAAAAAAGACATTTAAATTAAGGGATGGGGCACATATGAATTATTATAAATTTGAAAAAGGAAAATTTCGGGAATCTGATTAATAATAGAAACAATGATGTGGCTTCAGGTACTGCCATGACAGGTAAAAAAGACAGTAATAAGCTACGCTAAAATGGAATGCCTAAAAATTGCAACAGACAGTAATCTTTAAAAATCATCAAATGTCATGTATTGTACTTAATTCATATCACAATTCATGTACTCCTAAATATCTTGGCACTTGTGGCAAAATGTGTATCTCATATATATATATATATTTTATTATACTTTAAGTTCTGGGTTACATGTGCGAAATGTACAGTTTTGTTTGGGTATACATGTGCCATGGTGGTTTGCTGCACCCATCAACCCATCATCTACATTAGGTATTTCTCCTAATGTTATCCCTCCCCTAGCCCCCCCATCCCCTGACAGTCCCTGATGTGTGATGTTCCCCTCCCTGTGTCCACGTGTTCTCATTGTTCAACTCCCACTTATGAGTGAGAACATACAGTGTTTGGTTTTCTGATCTTGTGATAATTTGCCGAGAATGATGGTTTACAACTTCATCCATGTCCCTGCAAAGGACAGGGACTCATCCTTTTTAAAGGCTGCATAGTATTCCATGGTGTATAAGTGCCACATTTTCTTTATCCAGTCTATCATTGTGGACATTTGGGTTGGTTCCAAGTCTTTCCTATTGTGAATAGTGCCACAATAAACATACGTGTGCATGTATCTTTATCATAGAATGATTTATAATCCTTTGAGTATGTGCCCAGCAATGGGATTGCTGGGTCAAATGGTATTTCTAGTTCTAGATCCTTGAGGAATCATCACACTGTCTCCCACAGTAGTTGAACTAATTTACACCCCCACCCACAGTATAAAAGCATTCCTATTTTTCCACAACCTCTCCAGCATCTGTTGTTTTCTGACTTTTTAATGATTGCCATTCTAACTGGAGTGAGGTGGTATCTCATTGTGGTTTTGATTTGCATTTCTCTAATGGCCAGTGATGGTGAGCATTTTTTCTTATGTCTGTTGGCTGCATAAATGTCTTCTTTTGAGAAGAGTCTGTTCATATCCTTTGCTCATTTTTTGATTTTTTTTTTTTTCTTGTAAATTTGTTTAAGTTCTTTGTAGAGTCTGGATATTAACCCTTTGTTAGATGGATAGATTGCAAAATTTTTCTCCCATTCCGTAGGTTGCCTGTTCACTCTGATGATAATTTCTTTTGCTGTACAGAAGCTCTTTAGTTTAATGAGATCCCATTTGTCAATTTTGACTATTGTTGCCATTGCTTTTGGTGTTTTAGACATGAAGTCTTTGCTCATGCCTGTGTCCTGAATGGTATTGCCTAGGTTTTCTTCTAGGATTTTTATAGTCCTAGGTCTTACATTTAGATTTTTGATCCATCTTGAGTTGATTTTTGTGTAAGGTGTAAGGAAGTGGTCCAGTTTCAGTTTTCTGCATATGGCTAGCCAGTTTTCCCAACACCGTTTATTAAATAGGGAATCTTTTCCCCATTGCTTGTTTTTGTCAGGTTTGTCAAAGATCAGATGGTTGTAGATGTGTGGTGGTATTTCTAAGGCCTCTGTTCTGTTTCATTGGTCTATATATCTGTTTTGGAACCAGTACCATGCCGTTTTGGTTACTGTAGCCTTGCAGTATAGTTTGAAGTCAGGTAGCATAATGCCTCCTCCTTTGTTCTTCTTGACCAGAATTGTCTTGGCTATGTGGGCTCTTTTTTGGTTCCATATGAAGTTTATAGTAGTTTTTTTCTAATTCTGTGAAGAAAGTTATTGGGAGCTTGATGGGGATAGCATTGAATCAATAAATTACTTTGGGCAGTATGGCCATTTTCACTATATTGATTCATCCTGTCCACGAGGATGGAATGTTTTTCCACTTGTTTGTGTCCTCTCTTATTTCCCTGAACATTGGTTTGTAGTTCTCCTTGAAGAGGTCCTTCACATTCCTTGTAAGTTGGATTCCTAGGTATTTTATTCTCTTAGTAGCAATTGTGAATGGGAGTTCACTCATGATTTGGCTGTCTGTCTATTATTGGTATATAGGAATGCTTGTGACTTTTGCACATTGATTTTGTATCCTGAGACTTTTCTGAAATCGCTTATCAGCTTAAGGAGATTTGGGGCTGAGATGATGAAGTTTTCTAAATATACAATCATGTCATCTGCAAACAGAGACAATTTGACTTCCTCTCTTCCTATTTGAATACCCTTTACTGCTTTCTCTTGACTGATTGCCCTGGCCAGAACTTCCAATACTATGTTGAATAGGAGTGCTGAGAGAGGGCATCCTTGTCTTGTGCTGGTTTTCAAAGGGAATGCTTCCAGCTTTTGCCCATTCAGTATGTTATTGGCTGTGGGTTTGTCATAAATAGCTGTTACTATTTTGAGGTACGTTCTATTGATACCTAGTTTACTGAGAGTTTTAGCATGAAAAGGTGTTGAATTTTATTGAAGGCCTTTTCTGCATCTATTGAGATAATCATGTGTTTTTTGTGATTGGTTCTGTTTATGCGATGGATTATGTTTATTGATTTGCATAAGTTGGACCAGCCTTGCATCCCAGGGATGAAGCAAACTTGTTCGTGGCACATAAGCTTTTTGATGTGCTGCTAGATTGCTTTGCCAGTATTTTATTGAGGAGCTTTGCATCAGTGTTCATCAAGGATATTGGCCTGAAATTTTCTTTTTGCTTGTGTCTCTGCCAGGTTTCAGTATCAGGATGATGCTGGCCTCATAAAATGAGTTAGGGAGGATTCCCTCTTTTTCTATTGTGGAAGGAATGGCACCACCTTCTCTTTGTACGTCTGGTAGAATTCAGCTGTGAATCCGTCTGGTCCTAGACTTTTTTTGTTTGGTAGGCTATTACTTACTGCCTCAATTTCAGAACTTGTTATTGGTTTATTCAGGGATTTGACCTCTTCCTGGCTTAAATTTGGGAGGGTATATGTATCCAGGAATTTATTCATTTCTTCTGGATTTTCTAGTTTATTTGCATAGAGGTGTTTCTAGTATTCTCTGATGGTAGTTTGTACTTCTGTGGGATCCGTGTTGATATCCCATATATCATTTTTCATTGCGTCTATTTGATTTTTCTCTCTTTTCTTCTTTGTGATCTGGCTAGCGGTCTATTTTGTTGATTTCTTCAAAAAACCAGCTCCTGGATTCATTGATTTTTTGAAGGGTTTTTTGTGTCTCTATCTCCTTCAGTACTGCTCTGTTTTTAGTTATTTCATGTCTTCTGCTAGTTTTAGAATTTGTTTGCTGTTGCTTCTCTAATTTGTTTGCTATTGCTTCTCTAAGTTCTTTTAATTTTGATGTTAGGGTATCAATTTTAGATCTTTCCTGCTTTCTGCTGTGGGCATTTAGTGCTATAAATTTCCCTCTAAACACTGCTTTAAATGTGTCCCGGAGATTCTAGTTACATTGTGTCTTCAATCTCATTGGTTTCAAAGAAGATCTTTACTTCTGCCTTCATTTCATTATTTATCCAGTAGTGAAAACCCTGCTCATTCAGGAGTAGGTTGTTCAGTTTCCATGTAGTTATGTGTTTTTAAGTGAGTTTCTTAATCCTGAGTTCTAATTTGATTGCACCATGGTCTGTGAGACTGTTTGTTATGATTTTCATTCTTTTGCATTTGCTGAGGAGTGTTTTACTTCTAATTATGTGGTCAATTTTGGAATAAGTGCGATGAGGTGCTGAGAAGAATGTATATTTTGTTGTTTGCGGGTGGAGAGTTCTATAGATTTCTGTTAGGTCCATATGGTCCAGAGTTGAGTTCAAGTCCTGAATATTCCTGTTAATTTTCTGTCTCGTTGATCTGTCTACTATTGACAGTGGGGTGAAAAGTCTCTCATTATTATTGTGTGGGAGTCTAAGTCTCTTTGTAGCTCTCTAAGAACTTGCTTTATGAATCAGGGTGCTCTTGTATTGGGTGCATATATATTTAGGATAGTTAGCTCTTCTTGCTGCATTGATCCCTTTACCATTATGTAATGCCCTGTTTTGTCCGTTTTGATCTTTGTTGGTTTAAAGTCTGTTTTATCAGAGATTAGTATTGCAGCGCCTGCGTATTTTGTAGCCATTTGGAATCACTTTCCTCTTACAACCTTTTTGCTTTAATATAGACTGAGTTGTGAAAAACTGGCTAACTGTTCCAGTGTCGAGTTAATGAATCATTACTCTTAGTAGCTTTACTTTTCGTTTTTTCTTTTTTTTTTTTTTTTTTGGTGACAGAGTCCTACTCTATCACCCAGACTGTAGTGCAGTGGCATAATCTTTGCTCACGGCAAACTTTGCCTCACAGGCTCAAGTGATCCTCCCACCTCAGCCTCCCTAGTAACCGGGACCACAGGCGCGCACCACAATCCCTGGATAATTTGTGATTTTGTTGGTGGGGTAGGGTTATATCTTCAGATAAAAACTGAAAAGAAGCGTTCTGAGAAACTGCATTGTGACGTGTGAATCTAACACACAGAGTTACACTTTTCTGTACCTTGATCAGTGTGCTAACAAGGTTTTCTTCAAATCTACAATGGGATATTTCTTTGCACAATGAAGCTTACGGTGACAAAGTAAATATCTTCAGATAAAAAGTAGAAAGAAGCTTTCTGAGAAACTGCTTTGTGATGTGTGAATTCAACTCATTGAGTTACAGCTGTATTTCGTGGAGCTCTATGCTAGTCCTGTTTTTGTGGAATCTAAGACCTGTTATTTCTGCTCGCTTTGAAGAGTATACAGCCAAAGGAAATATACACAGATAAAAACGAGAAAGAAGTTTTCTGAGATATGTCTTTCTGATCTCTGAATTCATTTCACAGAGTTCCACGTTTCTGTTCACGTAGCTGTTTGCTAACACTCTTCTCTTGGAATCTGCAAAGTGATATTTGGGAGCACATTGAGGGCTACAGTGAAAAAGGAAATATCTTCTGATAAAAACTGAAAAGAATCGTTCTTACAAACTGCATTGTGATGTGTGAATGCAACTTACAGAGTTACACTTTTCTGTTCATTGATCAGTTTGCTAACACAGTTTTCCTGAAATCTGCAATGGGATATTTCTCTCACCACTGATGCCTACGGTGACAAAGAAAACATCGTCAGATAAAAAGTAGATAGAAGCTTTCTGAGAAACTGCTTTGTGATGTGTGAATTCAACTCACTGAGTACATCTATATTTTGTGGAGCTGTTTGCTAGTCCTGTTTTTGTGGAATCTAAGACCTGATATTTCGGATCGCTTTGAAGAGTATACGGCCAAAGGAAATATCCCCTGATAAAAGCGAGAAAGAAGTTTTCTGAGAAATGTCTTTCTGATCTCTGATTTCATCTCACAGAGTTTCACCTTTCTCTTCATGTAGCTGTTTGGTAACACTCTTCTCTTGGAATCTGCAAAGTGATATTTGGGAGTGCATTGAAGGCTACAGTGAAAAAGGAAATATTTTCAGTTAAAAACTGAAAAGAATCGTTCTGAGAAATTGCATTGTGACGTGTAAATACAACTTACAGAGTTAGACTTTGTTGTTCCTTGATCAGTTTGCTAACACAGTTTTCTTCAAATCTGCAATGGAATATTTCTTTGCCCAATGAAGCTTACAGTGACAAAGGAAACATCTTCAGATAAAAAGTAGAAAGAAGCTTTCTGAAAAACTGCTTTGTGATGTGTGAATTCAACTCACTGAGTTACATCTGTATATCATGGAGCTGTTTACTAGTCCTGTTTTTGTGGAAACTAAGACCTGATATTTTGGATAGCTTTGAAGAGTATACAGCCAAAGGATATATCCCCAGATAAAAACGAGAAAGAAGTTTTCTGAGAAATGTCTTTTTCATCTCTGAATTCATCTCACAGAGTTCCACCTTTCTCTTCATGTAGTTTTTTGCTAAAACTCTTCTCTTGGAATCTGCAAAGTGATATTTGGGAGCACATTGAGGGCTACAGTGAAAAAGGAAATATCTTCAGATAAAAACTGAAAAGAAGCGTGCTGAGAAACTGCATTGTGACGTGCGAATGCACCTTACAGAGTTACACTTTTCTGTCCATTTATCAGTTCGCAAATACAGTTTTCTTCAAATATGCAATGGGATATTTCTTTACCCAATGAAGCTTATGGATACAAAGGAAACATCTTCAGATAAAAAGTAGAAAGAAGCTTTCTGAAAAACTGCTTTGTGATGTGTGAATTCAACTCACTGAGTTACAGCTGTGTTTCGTGGAGCTGTTTGCAAGTCTTGTTTTTGTGGAATGTCAGACCTGATATTTCGGATTGCTTTGAAGAGTATACAGCCAAAGGAAATATTCCCAGATAAAAATGAGAAAGAAGTTTTCTGAGAAATGTCTTTCTCATCTCTGAATTCATCTCACAGAGTTCCACGTTTCTGTTCATGTAGCTGTTTGCTCACTCTCTTCTCGTGAAATCTGCAAAGTGTAATTTGGAAGCATAATGAGGGCTATAGTGACAAACGAAATATCTTCAGATAAAAACTGAAAAGAAGCGTTCTGAGAAACTGCATTGTGACGTGTGAATGCAACTTACAGAGTTACACTGTTATGTTCTGTGATCAGTTTGCTAACACACTTTTCTTCAAATCTGCAAACGGATATTTCTTTCCCCAATGAAGCTTACGGTGACAAAGGAAACATCTTTAGAAAAAGTAGAAAGAAGGTTTCTGAAAAACTGCTTTGTGATGTGTGAATTCAACTCACTGAGTTAGAGCTGTATTTCGTGGGGCTGTTTGCTAGTCCTGTTTTGGTGAAATCTAAGACCTGATATATCGGATTGCTTTGAAGAGTATACAGCCATAGGAAATATCCCCAGATAAAAACGAGAAAGAAGTTTTCTGAGATATGTCTTTCTGGTCTCTGAATTCATCTCACACATCTCACAGAGTTCCACCTCTCTGTTCATGTAGCTGTTTGCTAACACTCTTCTCCGGTAATCTGCAAAGTGATATATGGGAGCGCTTTGAGGGCTACAGTGAAAAAGGAAATATCTTCAGATAAAACCTGAAAAGAAGCGTTCTGAGAAACTGCATTGTGACGTGTGAATGCAACTCACAGAGTTACACTTTTCTGATCCTTGATCAGTGTGCTAACACAGTTTTCTTCAAATCTACTGTCGGATATTTCTTTGGCCAATGAAGCTTACAGTGACAAAGGAACTATCTTCAGATAAAAAGTAGAAAGAAGCTTTCTGAGAAACTACTTTGTGATGTGTGAATTCACCTCACTGTGTTAGAGCTGTATTTCGTGGAGCTGTTTACTAGTCCTGTTTTTGTGGAATGTAAGACCTGATATTTCGGATAGGTTTGAAGAGTATACAGCCAAAGGATATATCCCCAGATAAAAACGAGAAAGAAGTTTTCTGAGATATGTCTTTCTGGTCCCTGAATTCATCTCACAGAGTTCCACCTGTCTGTTCATGTAGCTGTTTCCTAACACTCTTCTCGTGGAATCTGTAATGTGGTATTTGGAGCATATTGAGGGCTACCGTGAAAAAGGAAATATCTTCAAATAAAAACTGAAAAGAAACGTTCTGAGAAACTGCATTGTGATGTGTGAATGCAACTTACAGAGTTTCACTTTTCTGTTCATTGATCAGATTTCTAACACAGTTTTCCTCAAATCTACAATGGGATATTTGTTTTCTCAATGAAGCTTACGGTGACAAAGGAAACATTTTCAGATAAATGTAGAAAGAAGCTTTCCGAAAAACTGCTTTGTGATGTGTGAATTCTCCTCACTGAGTTACAGCTGTATTCCGTGGAGCTGTTTGCTAGTCCTGTTTTTGTGAAATGTAACACCTGATATTTCTGCTCGCTTTGAAGAGTATACAGCCAAAGGAAATATCCCCAGATAAAAACGAGAAAGAAGTTTTCTGGGAAATGCCTTTCTGATCTCTGAATTTATCTCAAAGTGTTCCACCTTTCTATTCATGTAGCTGTTTGATAACACTCTTCTCTTGGAATCTGCAAAGGGGTATTTGGGAGCGCATTGAGGACTACAGTGAAAAAGGTAATATATTCAGATAAAAACTAAAAAGACACGTTCTGAGAAACTGCACTGTGACGTGTGAAGATTTTTCCTTTTGCCCCTAAGCTTCATTGGGCAATGAAATGTCCCATTGCAGATTTGAAGTGATATTTGGGAGCACATTGAGGGCTACAGTGATAAAGGTAATATCTTCAGATAAAAACAGAAAACAAGCACTCTGGGAAACTGCATTGTGACGTGTGAATGCAACTCACAGAGTTACATTTTTCTGTTCCTTGATCAAGTTGCTAACACGGTTTTCCTCAAATGTGCAATGGGATATTTCTTTACCCAATGAAGCTTACCGTGACAAAGGAAATATTTTCAGATAAAAAGTAGAAAGAAACTTTCTGAGAAACTGCTTTGTGATGTGAGAATTCAACTCATTGAGTTACAGCTGTTTTTCGTGGAGCTGTTTGCTAGTCCTCTTTTTGTGGAATCTAAGACCTGATATTTCAGATCGCTTTGAACAGTATACAGCCAAAGGAAATATCCCCAGATAAAAACGAGAAAGAAGTTTTCTGAGATATATCTCTCTGATGTCTGAATTTATCTCACAGAGTTCCACCTTTCTGTTCATGTATCCGTTTGCTAACACTCTTCTCTTGGAATCTGCAAAGGGATATTTCGGAGCACATTGATGGCTACAGTGAAAAAGGAAATATCTTCAGATAAAAACCGAAAAGAAGCGTTTGGAGAAACTGCATTATGACGTGTGGATTCAACTAACAGAGTTACACTTTTCTGTTCCTTGATCAGTTTGCTAACACAGTTTTCCTTAAATCTGGAATGGGATATTTCTTTGCCCAATGAAGATTACGGTGACAAAGGGAACACCTTCAGATACAAAGTAGAAAGAAGCTTTCTGGGAAACTGCTTTCTGATGTGTGAATTCAACTCACTGAGTTAGAGCTGCTTTTCGTGGGGCTGTTTGCTAGTCCTGTTTTTGTGGAATCTAAGACCTGATATATCGGATTGCTTTAAAGAGTATACAGCCATTGGAAATATTCCGATAAAAACGAGAAAGAAGTTTTCTGATAAATGTCTTTTTGGTCTCTGAATTCATCTCACAGAGTTCCACCATTCTGTTCATGTAGCTCTTTGCTAACACTCTTCTCCGGTAATCTGAAAAGTGATATTTGGGAGCGCTTTGAGGGCTACAGTGAAAAAGAAAATATGTTCAGGAAAAACTGAAAAGAAGTCTTCTGAGAAACTGCATTTTGATGTGTGAATGCAACTCACAGAGTTACACTTTTCTGTTCCTTGATCAGATTGCTAACACAGTTTTCTTCAAATCTACAATGGGATATTTCTTTGCCCAATGAAGTTTATGGTGTTAAAGGAAATATCTTCAGATAAAAACGATAAACACTGAAAAGAAGCGTTCGGAGGAACCGCATTGTTACGTGTGAATGTAACTTGAAAGTTTCACTTTTCCCTTCATTGATCAGTTTGCTAACACAGTTTTCTTCAAATCTGTAATGGGACGTTTTTTGCCCAATGGAGTTGACGGTGAGAAAGGAAACATCTTCAGATAAAAAGTAGAAAGAAGCTTTCTGAGAAACTGCTTTTTGATGTGTGAATTCAACTCACTGAGTTACAGCTGTATTTCGTGGAGCTGTTTGCTAGTCCTGTTTTTGTGGAATGTCAGACCTGATATTTCGGATCGCTTTGAAGAGTATACAGCCAAAGGAAATATGCCCAGATAAAAACGAGAATGAAGTTTTCTGAGAAATGTCTTTCTGGTCTCTTAATTCATCTCACAGTGTTCCACATTTCTGTTGATGTAGGTGTTTGCTAACACTCTTCTCTTGGAATCTGCAAAGTGATATTTGGTAGCACATTGAGGGTACATTAAAAGAGGAAATATCTTCAGATTAAAACTGAAAAGAAGCGTTCTTATAAACTGCATTGTGACGTGTGAATGCAACTTACAGAGTAACACTTCTGTGTTCATTGATCAGTTTGCTAACACAGTTTTCTTCATATCTGCAATGGGATATTTCATTGCCCAATGAAGCTTAGGGGGAAAAAGGAAAAATCTTCAGTTAAAAAGTAGATAGAAGCTTTCTGAAAAACTCCTTTGTGATGTGTGAATTCAACTCACTGAGTTACAGCTGTATTTCCTGGAGCTGATGCTAGTCCTGTTTTTGTGGAAACTAAGACCTGATATTTCGGATCTCTTTGAAGAGTATACAGTCAAAGGAAATTTCCCCAGATAAAAACGAGAAAGAAGTTTTCTGAGAAATGTCTTTCTGATCTCTGAATTCATCTCACAGAGTTCCACCTTACTGTTCACGTAGCTGTTTGCTAACACTCTTCTCTTGGAATCTGTAAAGTGATATTTGGGAGCACATTCAGGGCTACAGTGAAAAAGTAAATATCTTCAGATAAAATCTGAAAAGAAGCGTTCTGAGAAACTGCATTGTGACGTGTGAATGCAACTCACAGAGTCATACTTTTCTGTTCCTTGATCAGTTTGCTAACACAGTTTTCTTCAAATCTGCAATGGGATATTTCTTTGCCCAATGAAGCTTAATGTGACAAAGGAAATACCTTCAGATAAAAAGTACAAAGTAGTTTTCTAAAAAACTGCTTTGTGATGTGTGAATTCCACTCCCTAAGTTACATCGGTATTTCGTGGAGCTGTTTGCTAGTCCTGTTTTGTGGAATATTAGAGCTGATATTTCGGATCCCTTTTAAGAGTATACAGCCAAAGGAAATATCCCCAGATAAAAACGAGAAAGAAGTTTTCAGAGAAATGTCATTCTGAATTCTGAATTCATCTCACAGAGTTCCACCTTTCTGTATGTAGCTGTTTGCTAACACTCTTCACGTGGAATCTTTAAAGTGAAATTTGGGAGCGCATTGAGGGCTACAGTGAAAAAGGAATTATGTTCAGATTAAAACTGAAAAGAAGCGTTCTGAGAAACTGCATGGTGACGTGTGAGTGCAACTCACAGAATTACACTTTTCTGTTCCTTCATCAGTTTGCTAAAACAGTTTTCTTCAAATCTGCAATGACATTTTTCTTTGCCCAAAGAAGGTTATGGTCACCACGGAAATATCTTCAGATAAAAAGTAGAAAGAAACTTTCTGAGAAACTGCTTTGCGATGTGTGAATGTAACTCACTGAGTTACAGCTCGATTTCGTGGGGCTATTTGCTAGTCCTGTTTTTGTGGAATCTAAGACCGGATATTTCGGATCTCTTTGAAGAGTATACAGCCAAAGGAAATATCCCCAGATAAAAACGAGAAAGAAGTTTTATGAGAAATGTGTTTTTGATCTCAGAATTCGTCTCACAGTGTTCTACCTTTCTGTTCATGTAGCTGTTTGCTAACACTCTTCTCTTTGAATCTGCAAAGTGATATTTGGGAGCGCTTTGAGGGCTACAGTGAAAAAGAAAATATCTTCAGATAGAAACTGAAAAGAAGCGTTATGAGAGACTGCATTGTGATGTGTGAATGCAACTCACAGTGTTACACTTTTCTGTTCCTTGATCAGTTTGCTAACACAGTTTTCTTCGAATCAACAATGGGATATTTCTTTGCCCAATGAAGCTTATGGTGACAAAGGAAATATCTTGAGATAAAAATTAGAAAGAAGCTTTCTGAGAAACTGCTTTGTGATGTGAGAATTCAACTCACTGAGTTACACCTGTATTTCGTTTAGCTGTTTGCTCGTCCTGCTTTTGTGGAATCTGAGTCCTGATATGTCAGATCGCTTTGAAGAGTATACAGTCAATGGAAATATCCGCAGATAAAAATGAGAAAGAAGTTTTCTGAGAAATATCTTTCTGATCTCTGCATTCATC
>NW_020257717.1:0-10462 GCF_003255815.1 Theropithecus gelada
ATTTGAAGTGAAGGCAGCCTGGCTCCAGAAGACGTTCTCAGAACCACTGTGTTTATACTGCTCCTAACGAAATCACCCTTGCAAAAATTATGACAGTGAGAAAAACCTGACATGGGAAAACTATGACTGTGAAAGAAATCTGACCTAACTGACTGCATCTTACTTCTAACTTCTGAGCTGCCCTTGTCCATTCCTGGGCATAGGCCAGGCTAACTAAGAGGAGTTTAGTTCCAAGTCTAAGTCTGAAACAAAGATGATTACCCCTTCCCGAGACAAACCCCTTCCTATCTTGGGGATCAGACCTCCTTAGCAAAGCTAACAAATTAGGCACGAGATTGGAAATTATGGCTCAGGAGCCATGCAGCCAGCAGCCACACGATTCCTAAGCTCCCCAACTGTGCCTATATATAACATTGTTAGCGTTAAACCTTAGATTGGTGTTCAAGATATTTTTCAGACCCTGCCTTATGATGGACTTGCTGGCACACCCAGACCAGTAAACTGGCTCATCTGGTCCTGTGGCCCTCACCCAGGGACTGACTCAGTGCAGTAAACAAGCTCTGACACTGTGATTTCATCCCCCAAACCAACCAATCAGCTTTGCCCATTCCCTAGCCCCCTGCCTGCCAGACTATCCTTAAAAAACAAACAAACAAACAAACAAAAAACCCTAGTCTTTGAATTTTGGCAGATTTGAGTAATAATAAACCCCTGTCCTGGTCCCTCAGCTACCTCTGCATTTATTAAATTCTTTCTCTATTGTAGAAAGCCTGCTGTTCTCAGCTCCATTGGCTTTTCTGGGCAACCAGCAAGATAAACCTACTGGGCAGTTACACTAATAAAAGAGAAACACAAATGGTAAGCAAGCTTGAAAAGAAATGTAAGTCTGTGTATTTCTTTTGAAGAAACACAAAAGGAGGAGGAATAAGACAGGCGATGCACTGTCCTAAATATTTTCATGCCTCCCCCATATTCTTCTTATCCCAACAACTGCTCCCCAGAAACCTTCAACTTAAACATGGTCCTGCCAGAACTGGGTTTGTCCTTCTCTTTACATTTTCCTCTCACCTGCCCCACACCCATTAGATATGGAATATTAGATTCCATATCTAATCTGTTCTTTCACTTCCAGGTCATTGAGGATTTTCCATTTAAAAATTTAAAAAATTCATAAAGGGAAGATAACTGCTTCCATCCATATTCACACTGCTGGAATTAACTACTCTTAACATAGGTACATATTTTTCTTCCAAATTACTGTTAAGCTATTGTCTTTAAAAAAAATTATACATGCTAAGCATAGATCATACTAACAGTAGAGAAGATGTAAACATATGTAAAATTTTTGATCACCTTTAGTTCAAAAATAATTTCTCATAACATTTGGACAACACTGGAGTAAAGGTCTTGTGGTATATCTACAGAGACAGGAATGTATATTTTAGCTAGACTATCCCCCCCAGGCCCCCAAAAAGAAAAAGAAGAAAAAATAATAAGGATATAGATACCTGAAAAAATAATAAAATAATAAAGATGCATATATGTATGCTTTTACAAACTTTAGCTTAGACTCTATTTTTATTTTACCAATATCCCATTTAATAGTGCATGAACTTAACTGCAGACAAAGAGACGGAAACACAAATGAAGGAATTCCTCAACTCCCAATCACAGTTAGAGAGACATTTTTCTAAAGGAATCCTCTAAGGGTAAACATACACTAAATTGAGTAGAAGACATTAAGATTCGGAGTGGTTTTCTTATTCAATTTTACAACCAGTTGATTAAGGTGTGAGTTGACTATGGTACAACGCATGCATTTCAAGTTTGATGACGTGTCTATTACTCTAAAAGGTCCTCTCGTGCCCTTTGCAGTCAGTCCCGCCCTCTGCCTGACCCCAGCAATCGATGATGTAGTTTCTGTCACTATACAGGTTAGTTTTGCATTCACCTTGATGGTGCCTCACAGGATGCTCTTTTCGTCACTCGCCATAATGTTTTTGAGATTATCCATGCCATCTCATGTTTCCGTAACGTGTCCCATTTTATTGCTGGGTAGTTCGGGTAACTGGGGTAGATCGCAGCCCTTTCTGCCTACAGGTAAGACTGCGGTTCCGATCTGCAGGCCTCGGTGAACGTGAGCAAGGGCACCTGGGCTCCGGGAGAGCCCTCCCGTTCCCCTACAGAAAGCAAGCGTGTTGTGTCTACAACCGAACCGGGACACTGCCTTCATCACAAAGAACAGCACCAAAGGCCCTGCTTTCATCCCAGAGAACAGCACCCGACTGCGTAGAGTTTCTACCTGGCTCTATGAGGTGAGAACACGTTCCCCGCTAGCACAGAAATCCCACAAACTCCTGTGGGGGCTGCGGTTAGAAGCAGAGGCTGTGTGAACGGTGACTGGGGACCACGAAAAAACACGAAGGTTTCCACAGAGCGTGAGAACTCAAGAGACTGGAGACCATGAAGCAATCTGCAAAACGCAGCCCCACGTAGAAAGGGAAGAGAAAGGCCCTGCGGTCACTTAGCTTGTGTTAAACAAGCTCACGGCGGCGGAAAGGACGGTAACACGGCACTTTCTGTTACCCATTACTGCGACTGTGAAGAGAACGCTTACCATGGCACTCAAATCACGAACTCGTAGAAAAAAAGAGTAACTCTTTGCGTGGAGTCTACTTTTCTACTACAAAAGTTCAGGGGAAAGCGCGAACGCAGTCCCCCACTACCACAAATTATGCAGTCGAGTTTCCCACATTTGGGGAAATCGCAGGGGTCAGCACATCCGGAGTGCAATGGATAAGCCTCGCCCTGGGAAAACCACCTTCGTGATCATGGTATCTCCCCTGCCAGGTAAGTATGAGGTCTGGTACCTCCGCCCTGCCACAGCTCCACACGCCTCACCCTTTACACACACGGTCACTTGCCCCGCGCACCCTCGAGCCCTCCTAGCCCTGACACACAGCTAGGACTCTCAGGTCCGACCAGCGGTCCTGGGCTCGCTCCTACAGCACGGGAAGTCCTTCGTGGCGAAGCAGCCGGTGGCGAAGCGGCAGCCCCTGCGCTGCCTCATCTACATAGAAGTCGCCCTCTCCGTGATGTCACCGACAGCGCGTTCCCGGTCCCCGTCTGCTTTTCCGCCCCATCTGCGCCAACTCAGACGAACAACCTGCTGCCACAGCCTGCGGGGACAGTGACGTCTGCCTCTCCTTTCCCTCCCTTCCCCGTCCCTGGTCTTCCCCAAAGAAGCGGGCGTTTCTGTTGCAGTTTTGTTTTTGGTTTGGCGCCGAGTCTCGCTCTGTCGCCCAGGCTGGAATGCAGTCGCATGATCTCGGCTCCCTGCAACCTCCGCCTCCCGGGTTGAAGCGATTCTCCTGCCGCAGGCTTCCGCGTAGCTGGGATTACAGGCGCATGCCACCAGGCCCGGCTAATTTTTGTATTTTTAGTAGAGACCGGGTTTCACCATGATGGCCAGGCTGATCTCGCCCTCCTGACCTGAGGTAATCCGCTGGCCTCAGCCTCCCAAAGTGCTGGGATTACAGGCCTGAGCCATCACGCCCGACCAGAAGCCGGTTCTTAGGCTGTTCTTAGACTGTGTTGCCGAGGACCTCTTTGGCAGACAGCTGGAACCTGTCCACCCTTCTTCAAATAATGGCTTGTAATGCGCAGACTAAGACATGTAGGATTACACAGGAAACTGGTTCTCTTCACATCGTTATCCTTGTGATGTAGCATTCTGTGGGGAAAAGAGAGATCAGCCTGTTACTGTGTCTATATAGAAAGAAGTAGACATAAGAGACTCCATTTTGTTCTGTATTTGAGATGCTGTTAATCTGTGACCCTACCCCCAACCTTGTCCTTGCAAGAGACATGTGCTGTGGTAACTCAAGGTTTAATGGATTTTGGGCGTGCAGGGTGTGTCTTTGTTCCTAGAAAAGCTAGGTATTGTCCAAGGTTTATTCCCATGTGATAGGATGAAAAAATGTTGCTAAAAGGTTTATCTCAAGGCACAGGATTTTCCTTTAAACTTATTCATGTCACAGAGATCCTTGTTCTTATGTCTTACTGCTAATTTCCTCCCTAAAAACGATCCTATTGTCCTGCCACTCCCTTATCTTTAAGATGGTAAAGATAATTATCTATAAATACTAAGGGAACTCAGAGGCCGGTGCCGGCATGGGTCCTCTGTAAGCTGAGCGCCGGTCCCCTGGGCCCCCGCTTTTCTTTCTCTATACTTTGTCTCTGTGTCTTATTTCTTTTCTCAAGTCTCTCGTTCCACCTAACGAGAAACACCCACAGGTGTGGAGGGGCAGGCCACCCCTTCGGCATTCTACTTGAAATTACAAGTCGTTCAATATCAGAGAGAAACCAGATCTATGAAACCAGAGAGGCTGCTCAGATGACTGCAAACCAGCCATCCTTACTTGTTTTATCACTAGCACTGTTAGAAAGATGGTGGTCCAATTTCATGAACCTTGTAGGGTTTTTTCAAATACAGCAATGTACAAATATGCTGCCAGCAGAGCACACTGGACACTCAGGCATGGTGCTGGAGTGTGTCATCTCTTCCACGGCCTTCTCTAGACCTTAGCACTTACCTCGTGTTAGCACTTTATGCTCTGCAAAGACAGAAACAAAGTGGTCCAAATTTGGGGGGGAAAAATATGTGTGTATATATATATAAATATATATATAAATATATATAAAGAAGAAATATATATGTTTTATATATATTTATTTATTTATTTCCTTTTGAAAGCACTGATGATCAAAAGCTCAGGCAAGGTGTCCCTTTTTGCCAGGAAGGCTCATACCCAGATGGTCTTTCCCACACTGAGGGCAGGAGAGGAAAGGAGCCGCCTCACTGAGGAATTGTTAAGAGCGCCAAAAAGCCCAGTTGAAAGGGTGTCACAGAGTAGGAAAAACAAAAAAAAGAAGAAAAGAGGAGAGAGAGACCTCAGTTAAGTCTACAGCTGTCACTTGTTTAATCATCTCTAGTCTTTAGAAACCATAAAATCAGTTTTCTCAGAAGTAAAACAGGAAATATATAACATTAATAATTTAAATAGAACACATATAATGCACACAAGAATGAGATTCACAAAGAGGATCTGTATGCCAGAACAGTAAGGGAACCTATTCCTATTTCATTAGGGAGCCAACTAAAAACATCAGGGAAAACGTCACATCCCAGTTCTTCTTTCATGATTTCTCGTAGCCAAATGACTTCTAATTTTTTCTAGATGACGTTCTACTTCATGGGAAGTATTTATTTATGGATACGCAACAAGACGTTGTAACCAGCACACATCCACCTCCCTGCTCAGCTAAATCTACCATCTGAGGTAGGCTGTGGCTCTCCCCTTGTGGGTTCTGGGCTGTGTTGTACTAAGTGGAAGAGGAGGTTGTGGGCAAGCGTTGTGCAGAGATCACAACCAGGTGGGCAGGGGGCTGCTCTTTCCATACTATCAGTTGACAATGTACATTCCTTTTATGAACTCTTGTAAGTGCTGCTGTATCTACCCATTGTTTTTGTTTTGTTTTGCTTTTTTGAGACAGACTCTTTCTCTGGCTCCCAGGCTGGAGTGCAGTGGCACAATCTCCACTCACTGCAACCTCTGCCTCCTGGGTTCAAGTGATTCTCCTGCCACAGCCTCCCAACTTGATGGGACTACAGGCACATGCCACTGGACCCGGCTAATTTTTGTATTTTTAGTAGAGACAGGTCTTCACCATGTTGGCCAGGCTGATCTCGGACTCCTGACCTCAGGTGACCCACTGGCCTCGGCCTCCCAAAGTGCTGGGATTACAGGCGTGAGCCATCGCGTCCAGGTTCCACCCATTTTTAAATAAGGATAATATTGTCTAAAATATGTATCATCTAAAGTGATGTGATTATCTAGTACAACCTTAGCCAGTGAATAAATAGCTTTTTGTTGAGCTGTGGAAGAGGCTACAGTTTCATCAGCAATATTTGTTTCTTTCTTTTGTCTTTCTTTTTTTTTTTTTTAAGACACAGTCTTGCTGTGTTGCCTAGGCTAGAGTGCAGTGGTGCAGTCTTGGCTCACTGCAGCCTCTACTTCCCTCGCTCAAGCAATCTTCCCACCTCAGCCTCCCGAGTAGCTGGGAATACAGACATGCACCACCATGCCTGGCTAAATTTTTGTTTGTGTGTGTGTTTGTTTTGTTTGTTTGTTGAAAGACAGGGTCTCACTATCTTGCTCAGGATGGTCCCAGATTCCTGAACTCAAGCAATCCTCCCACCCAAGCCTCTCAAAGTGCTGGGATTACAAGCATAGGCCACCAAGCCTGAACTCTGTATTTTTCTTTCAGAGAGAAGGAGTGGCTCTGTCACCCAGGCTGGAGTGTAGTGTCGCCATCATAGCTCACTGCAGCCTGGAACTCCTGGGTTTAAGTGATCCTTCCACCTCAGCCTCTGAATCACTAGGATTATAGGCCAGAGCCACCATGTTCAATTTTTATCAGCAATGTTACCTAAGGTAAAAGAAGGATTTCTAACCATGGGAAGCAACATCCCATCAAAGCAAAAATGTGCTCCCCAAAAATGTTTGGAGCTATCTTCTTAATGGCCAGGCAGATAATTAGCAAGTTTTCTCCCAATAGGATCTCCAACTATTACTAAAATAGACTGTGGTGGACATGCCTAGTGAAAAGTTTGAGGATACTCTTCCAATTTTTTTTTTTTTTTTTTTTTTTGAGATGGAGTCTCGCTCTGTCTCCTAGGTTGAAGTGCAGTGGCATAACCTTGGCTCACTGCAACCTCTGCCCCCCAGGTTCAAGTGATTCTCCTACCTCAGCCTCCTGAGTAGCTGGGAGTACGTGTGAACACCACCATACCCAGCTCATTTTTGTAGTTTTAGTAGAGACGGGATTTCACAATGTTGGCCAGGCTGGTCTCATACCCCTGACCTCAGGTGATCCACCCGCCTCGGCCTCCCCACTCATCCAGTGTTGGGTTTCTTCAGAGGTATATTTGTATAGGCATGACCAAATATCCTAAAAGACATTGCACTTCATCATTCCATGTCTTTAGACATTTCAGGGCCATGAATGGTGATCTCCTCCAGAGACAAAATTAATGCTGGTACAGAACAGGTAAGTGTAGTCTACATCAGCTTTCAGCATTTAAACCATGGGTCACACATGTTAGAGCAAGAGGGCAGGTTGGATCCTGATAGCAGGAGGGAGTGTTTTTGTCTTAGCTTTCCAATAGCATCATGGTGTTCACCATTGTCATTTCAGAGTGAGGAAGCAATTTTTTGTTTGGTTGATGTCTCCGATTTTTTTTTTCTTTCTTTCTTGCAGCCGGGGTCTCACTGTTGCCCAGGCTGGAGTGCTGTGGCAACATCACAGCCCAGTACAGTCTTGACCTCTTGACCTTCAGGTCTCAATGAATCATTCTACCTCAGCTTCCCAAGTGCTGGAGTTACAGGCACACACCACCACACCCAGCTTATTTATTTACTTTCTGAGACACGGTCTCACTCTTTTGCCCAGTCTGGAGTGCAGTGGTGTCATCAGGATTCACTGCAGGCTCGAACTCTTGGGCTCTAGTCATCCTCTCACCTCATACTCCTGAGTAACTGGGACTACAGTTGGGTGCCACCATGCCCGGCTAATTTTTGTATATTTTGTAGAGACATTGTTTCACCATTTTGCCCAGGAAGCTAGTCTCAAACTTCTGGGCTCAACTGATCCTCCTGCCTCGACCTCCTAAAGTGCTGGGATTACAGGCAGTTATTTTGACAGTACAATTATGATGATTTAAACTGAGACGTGGGGCCGGAAGGTTAGGAAGAGTCAGACAGATTTGATAAACAGGTTTTGCTTGATGTGATCCCGAGTTGCATCATGAGTGCAATCAGGGGGAATACTGGTGAAATTTAGCACAGGATGTACCAATGGTCATTATGGCCAAAAGTGGTTGGTGGTTTAAGGTGGCAAACCCAGCACCTTGTCAAATTTCCCACAGTGGCAATGGTTTGTGAGATTCTGATCAGAAAATTATCCCTCCCTGCTGTAATCAAATTAATTAGGGACAGTAAAACAACAATCTGATCACAGGCATTTTGCTATGTGTGTAGGTATATATACATACACATACACGCAATAGGACTAGTGTGTCATATCTTTAGGGAATATGCATATAGGGTGATTTCACCAAAACCACCAAGAGAGGACCCCTACAACTTAAAGGAGCCCTAACGGTATAAATATTCCAGCCAACAGAAAAAGCGACCAACCCTTTCAGTTGCAGTTAGCACTGGAATTGTGAATAACTGGTTATACAGCCCAGTATCTTGGGTGGAAGTGGGCTACAACAGATGTCAGCTACTTGACATCTTGGTCAGGGATATTGCAGGTCACCTTTAAGTGAAAACCTCCACTGACAGATGTCCACTCTGGAGAGCTGCCTTTTAGATACGAGAAACATGAATCTGTGTGTCAACGCCCTTATGTTTACTGCCACAGAGATTGGGCAATAATACCTGATGTGAGCCAGGTGCCGTGGCCCACACCTCTGGTCCCAGCTACTTGGGAGACTCAGGAAGGAAGATGGCTTGACCCCAGGAGTGAAAGGCTACAGTGAGTCATAATTGCGCCACTGCATTCAGGCCTGGGCAACAGAGGGAGACCCCATCTCAAAAAGAAAGGTAAGAAAGAAAGAAAGAGAGAAAGAGAGGGAGGGAGGGAGGAAAGGAAGGAAGGAAGGAAGGAAGGAAGGAAGGAAGGAAGGAAGGAAGGAAGGAAGGAAGGAAGGAAGGAAGGAAGGAAGGGAGGGAGGGAAGGAAAACATTAATATTAATAATATCTATTTGGTGCCCTCCAGTGGGCTTGGAGGGAATATTTTATTTGATGTTTCCAGTAAACAACATCTCCAGATTATAGGCCACAATTTGTGATATTTTCATCTCCCAGCAGCTCATTATGAAAGGCATCCTGTATTAATTCGGAGCTCTTCGTAAGAAGTCTTGTGAGCCCTTAGCAATGACGGAGAATGCTACCTTTAAGAAGTACAGTACAGGTTCATAAGCCCCTTCATCTAACCACTGCATGGGTCTTCCTGTTCTAATTTTGAAGGGAGAGAGTGAAAGTTTTCCAGAAACAGTGGGGGATCTTTGGCCAGGGAAGGTTAAAAACTTCTGTTAGTTTTGTCGATTGGGTTTTTATTGTATCATTATTGAGTTGCACCAGTCCAGAGGATTAGGGGTGACAGGCACAATGGAAATGTTGGGACATAGGCCAAACATTGCAAATGGATCCAACTACCTGCCTGATACAGTGTGTTCCTCGGTTGCTATGGAGATCAGATGGCACTCCCCATGAGGAATGATTTTTTCTCATCACAGCCTGCCTGCTGCTTGGGCTGTGGCTCATCGGCATGGAAATGCTTCACCCCAGTGAGAGCATATACAAATTACCACCGGAAGGTATCTGTGACCCTGAGATGGAGACAGCTGGGTAAAGTCTAACTGCCATGTCTCGAAGGGTCCTAAAGGTACAATGTCCCTGTGACATGTGAAGGGGTTGTCCAGGATTACGTTTGGGCCAGAACAGACGGTACAGCAAGAATAAACCTTTTGCACAATCGTAGGCAATCGTTTTCTATACACTGCTTTCCCCATGCTATCATTTTGTCTGAATTCCAACAAGTCAGCTTATGAACTACTTTAAAAAGGGTAATTGAAGCCTAAGGGGTGGATCAGGGTATCATTGGGCCCATACCATATGCCTGTTTCTGGAAAAAACTTGTTCCCTTTATCTTTCCAGAGAAAATAAAATATTGACTCAAAATAAATAAATTTTAAAAAGAAACAGGGCCGACCATGGTGGCTTACGCCAGTAATCTCAGCACAGCACTTTGGGAGGCCGAAGCAGGAGGAACACTTGAGTTCAGGAGTTGGAGACCAGCCTAGGCAATTTAGTGAGAACACATTTCTACAGAATTATTATTTTTCTTAATAGCCACATATGATGGTGCATACCTGTAGTCTCAGCTACTTGGAAGGCTGAGGTGGGAGGATCGCAGGAGCCCAGGAGGTTCAGGCTGCAGTGAACTGTGATTGTGCCACTGCACTGCAGCCTGGGCAACAGAGAAAGACCTTGACTCAAAAAAGAAAAGAAAAGAAAATATCTTAGAAGTTTTGCTGTCCATCCTGTGCAACAGAATATCTATGTGTAATGTCCACCATGTCCTTCTGTTGTACCCTCCCCTTAGTTAAGCCAGGAAGGCACCTGTCCCCTTATTAGAACATCATGGGCTCATGGCCAGCACAGTGGCTCACACCTGAAATCCCAGCACTGTGGGAGACTGAGGCAAATAGATCTCTTGAGCTCCGGGGTTGGAGACCAACCTGGGCAACATAGCAAGGCCCTATCTCTACAAAAAAAAAAAAAAAAGCTGAATGTGGTGGTGCATGTCTGTAGATCCAGCTACTCTGGC
>NW_020257718.1:0-10464 GCF_003255815.1 Theropithecus gelada
GCCAGAGTAGCTGGATCTACAGACATGCACCACCACATTCAGCTTTTTTTTTTTTTTTTGTAGAGATAGGGCCTTGCTATGTTGCCCAGGTTGGTCTCCAACCCCGGAGCTCAAGAGATCTATTTGCCTCAGTCTCCCACAGTGCTGGGATTTCAGGTGTGAGCCACTGTGCTGGCCATGAGCCCATGATGTTCTAATAAGGGGACAGGTGCCTTCCTGGCTTAACTAAGGGGAGGGTACAACAGAAGGACATGGTGGACATTACACATAGATATTCTGTTGCACAGGATGGACAGCAAAACTTCTAAGATATTTTCTTTTCTTTTCTTTTTTGAGTCAAGGTCTTTCTCTGTTGCCCAGGCTGCAGTGCAGTGGCACAATCACAGTTCACTGCAGCCTGAACCTCCTGGGCTCCTGCGATCCTCCCACCTCAGCCTTCCAAGTAGCTGAGACTACAGGTATGCACCATCATATGTGGCTATTAAGAAAAATAATAATTCTGTAGAAATGTGTTCTCACTAAATTGCCTAGGCTGGTCTCCAACTCCTGAACTCAAGTGTTCCTCCTGCTTCGGCCTCCCAAAGTGCTGTGCTGAGATTACTGGCGTAAGCCACCATGGTCGGCCCTGTTTCTTTTTAAAATTTACTTATTTTGAGTCAATATTTTATTTTCTCTGGAAAGATAAAGGGAACAAGTTTTTTTCCAGAAACAGGCATATGGTATGGGCCCAATGATACCCTGATCCACCCCTTAGGCTTCAATTACCCTTTTTAAAGTAGTTCATAAGCTGACTTGTTGGAATTCAGACAAAATGATAGCATGGGGAAAGCAGTGTATTGAAAACCATTGACTACGATTGTGCAAAAGGTTTATTCTTGCTGTACCGTCTGTTCTGGCCCAAACGTAATCCTGGACAACCCCTTCACGTGTCATAGGGACTTTGTACCTTTAGGACCCTTCGAGACATAGCAGTTAGACTTTACCCAGCTGTCTGCATCTTAGGGTCACAGATACCTTCCGGTGGTAATTTGTATATGCTCTCACTGGGGTGAAGCATTTCCATGCCAATGAGCCACAGCCCAAGTAGCAGGTAGACTGTGATTAGAAAAAAATCATTCCTCATGGGGAGTGCCATCTGATCTCCATAGCAACCGAGGAACACACTGTATCAGGCAGGTAGTTGGATCCATTTGCAACATTTGGCCTATGTCCCAACATTTCCATTGTGCCTATCACCCTTAATCCTCTGGACTGGTGCAACTCAAAAATGATACAATAAAAACCCAATCCACAAAACTAACAGAAGTTTTTAACCTTCCCTGGCCAAAGATCCCCCACTGTTTCTGAAAAACTTTCACTTTCTCCCTTTGAAATTAGAACAGGAAGACCCATGCAGTGGTTAGATGAAGGGGCTTATGAACCTGTACTGTACTTCTTAAAGGTAACATCCTCCATCATTGCTAAGGTCTCACAAGACTTCTTACCAAGAGCTCCAAATTAATACAGGATGCCTTTCATAATGAGCTGCTGGGAAATGAAAATATCACAAATTGTGGCCTATAATCTGGAGATGTTGTTTACTGGAAACATCAAATAAAATATTCCCTCCAAGCCCACTGGAGGGCACCAAATAGATATTATTAATATTAATGTTTTCCTTCCCTCCCTCCCTTCCTTCCTTCCTTCCTTCCTTCCTTCCTTCCTTCCTTCCTTCCTTCCTTCCTTCCTTCCTTCCTTCCTTCCTTCCTTTCCTCCCTCCCTCCCTCTCTTTCTCTCTTTCTTTCTTTCTTACCTTTCTTTTTGAGATGGGGTCTCCCTCTGTTGCCCAGGCCTGAATGCAGTGGCGCAATTATGACTCACTGTAGCCTTTCACTCCTGGGGTCAAGCCATCTTCCTTCCTGAGTCTCCCAAGTAGCTGGGACCAGAGCTGTGGGCCACGGCACCTGGCTCACATCAGGTATTATTGCCCAATCTCTGTGGCAGTAAACATAAGGGCGTTGACACACAGATTCATGTTTCTCGTATCTAAAAGGCAGCTCTCCAGAGTGGACATCTGTCAGTGGAGGTTTTCACTTAAAGGTGACCTGCAATATCCCTGACCAAGATGTCAAGTAGCTGACATCTGTTGTAGCCCACTTCCACCCAAGATACTGGGCTGTATAACCAGTTATTCACAATTCCAGTGCTAACTGCAACTGAAAGGGTTGGTCGCTTTTTCTGTTGGCTGGAATATTTATACCGTTAGGGCTCCTTTAAGTTGTAGGGGTCCTCTCTTGGTGGTTTTGGTGAAATCACCCTATATGCATATTCCCTAAAGATATGACACACTAGTCCTATTGCGTGTATGTGTATGTATATATACCTACACACATAGCAAAATGCCTGTGATCAGATTGTTGTTTTACTGTCCCTAATTAATTTGATTACAGCAGGGAGGGATAATTTTCTGATCAGAATCTCACAAACCATTGCCACTGTGGGAAATTTGACAAGGTGCTGGGTTTGCCACCTTAAACCACCAACCACTTTTGGCCATAATGACCATTGGTACATCCTGTGCTAAATTTCACCAGTATTCCCCCTGATTGCACTCATGATGCAACTCGGGATCACATCAAGCAAAACCTGTTTATCAAATCTGTCTGACTCTTCCTAACCTTCCGGCCCCACGTCTCAGTTTAAATCATCATAATTGTACTGTCAAAATAACTGCCTGTAATCCCAGCACTTTAGGAGGTCGAGGCAGGAGGATCAGTTGAGCCCAGAAGTTTGAGACTAGCTTCCTGGGCAAAATGGTGAAACAATGTCTCTACAAAATATACAAAAATTAGCCGGGCATGGTGGCACCCAACTGTAGTCCCAGTTACTCAGGAGTATGAGGTGAGAGGATGACTAGAGCCCAAGAGTTCGAGCCTGCAGTGAATCCTGATGACACCACTGCACTCCAGACTGGGCAAAAGAGTGAGACCGTGTCTCAGAAAGTAAATAAATAAGCTGGGTGTGGTGGTGTGTGCCTGTAACTCCAGCACTTGGGAAGCTGAGGTAGAATGATTCATTGAGACCTGAAGGTCAAGAGGTCAAGACTGTACTGGGCTGTGATGTTGCCACAGCACTCCAGCCTGGGCAACAGTGAGACCCCGGCTGCAAGAAAGAAAGAAAAAAAAAATCGGAGACATCAACCAAACAAAAAATTGCTTCCTCACTCTGAAATGACAATGGTGAACACCATGATGCTATTGGAAAGCTAAGACAAAAACACTCCCTCCTGCTATGAGGATCCAACCTGCCCTCTTGCTCTAACATGTGTGACCCATGGTTTAAATGCTGAAAGCTGATGTAGACTACACTTACCTGTTCTGTACCAGCATTAATTTTGTCTCTGGAGGAGATCACCATTCATGGCCCTGAAATGTCTAAAGACATGGAATGATGAAGTGCAATGTCTTTTAGGATATTTGGTCATGCCTATACAAATATACCTCTGAAGAAACCCAACACTGGATGAGTGGGGAGGCCGAGGCGGGTGGATCACCTGAGGTCAGGGGTATGAGACCAGCCTGGCCAACATTGTGAAATCCCGTCTCTACTAAAACTACAAAAATGAGCTGGGTATGGTGGTGTTCACACGTACTCCCAGCTACTCAGGAGGCTGAGGTAGGAGAATCACTTGAACCTGGGGGGCAGAGGTTGCAGTGAGCCAAGGTTATGCCACTGCACTTCAACCTAGGAGACAGAGCGAGACTCCATCTCAAAAAAAAAAAAAAAAAAAAAAATTGGAAGAGTATCCTCAAACTTTTCACTAGGCATGTCCACCACAGTCTATTTTAGTAATAGTTGGAGATCCTATTGGGAGAAAACTTGCTAATTATCTGCCTGGCCATTAAGAAGATAGCTCCAAACATTTTTGGGGAGCACATTTTTGCTTTGATGGGATGTTGCTTCCCATGGTTAGAAATCCTTCTTTTACCTTAGGTAACATTGCTGATAAAAATTGAACATGGTGGCTCTGGCCTATAATCCTAGTGATTCAGAGGCTGAGGTGGAAGGATCACTTAAACCCAGGAGTTCCAGGCTGCAGTGAGCTATGATGGCGACACTACACTCCAGCCTGGGTGACAGAGCCACTCCTTCTCTCTGAAAGAAAAATACAGAGTTCAGGCTTGGTGGCCTATGCTTGTAATCCCAGCACTTTGAGAGGCTTGGGTGGGAGGATTGCTTGAGTTCAGGAATCTGGGACCATCCTGAGCAAGATAGTGAGACCCTGTCTTTCAACAAACAAACAAAACAAACACACACACAAACAAAAATTTAGCCAGGCATGGTGGTGCATGTCTGTATTCCCAGCTACTCGGGAGGCTGAGGTGGGAAGATTGCTTGAGCGAGGGAAGTAGAGGCTGCAGTGAGCCAAGACTGCACCACTGCACTCTAGCCTAGGCAACACAGCAAGACTGTGTCTTAAAAAAAAAAAAAAGAAAGACAAAAGAAAGAAACAAATATTGCTGATGAAACTGTAGCCTCTTCCACAGCTCAACAAAAAGCTATTTATTCACTGGCTAAGGTTGTACTAGATAATCACATCACTTTAGATGATACATATTTTAGACAATATTATCCTTATTTAAAAATGGGTGGAACCTGGACGCGATGGCTCACGCCTGTAATCCCAGCACTTTGGGAGGCCGAGGCCAGTGGGTCACCTGAGGTCAGGAGTCCGAGATCAGCCTGGCCAACATGGTGAAGACCTGTCTCTACTAAAAATACAAAAATTAGCCGGGTCCAGTGGCATGTGCCTGTAGTCCCATCAAGTTGGGAGGCTGTGGCAGGAGAATCACTTGAACCCAGGAGGCAGAGGTTGCAGTGAGTGGAGATTGTGCCACTGCACTCCAGCCTGGGAGCCAGAGAAAGAGTCTGTCTCAAAAAAGCAAAACAAAACAAAAACAATGGGTAGATACAGCAGCACTTACAAGAGTTCATAAAAGGAATGTACATTGTCAACTGATAGTATGGAAAGAGCAGCCCCCTGCCCACCTGGTTGTGATCTCTGCACAACGCTTGCCCACAACCTCCTCTTCCACTTAGTACAACACAGCCCAGAACCCACAAGGGGAGAGCCACAGCCTACCTCAGATGGTAGATTTAGCTGAGCAGGGAGGTGGATGTGTGCTGGTTACAACGTCTTGTTGCGTATCCATAAATAAATACTTCCCATGAAGTAGAACGTCATCTAGAAAAAATTAGAAGTCATTTGGCTACGAGAAATCATGAAAGAAGAACTGGGATGTGACGTTTTCCCTGATGTTTTTAGTTGGCTCCCTAATGAAATAGGAATAGGTTCCCTTACTGTTCTGGCATACAGATCCTCTTTGTGAATCTCATTCTTGTGTGCATTATATGTGTTCTATTTAAATTATTAATGTTATATATTTCCTGTTTTACTTCTGAGAAAACTGATTTTATGGTTTCTAAAGACTAGAGATGATTAAACAAGTGACAGCTGTAGACTTAACTGAGGTCTCTCTCTCCTCTTTTCTTCTTTTTTTTGTTTTTCCTACTCTGTGACACCCTTTCAACTGGGCTTTTTGGCGCTCTTAACAATTCCTCAGTGAGGCGGCTCCTTTCCTCTCCTGCCCTCAGTGTGGGAAAGACCATCTGGGTATGAGCCTTCCTGGCAAAAAGGGACACCTTGCCTGAGCTTTTGATCATCAGTGCTTTCAAAAGGAAATAAATAAATAAATATATATAAAACATATATATTTCTTCTTTATATATATTTATATATATATTTATATATATATACACACATATTTTTCCCCCCCAAATTTGGACCACTTTGTTTCTGTCTTTGCAGAGCATAAAGTGCTAACACGAGGTAAGTGCTAAGGTCTAGAGAAGGCCGTGGAAGAGATGACACACTCCAGCACCATGCCTGAGTGTCCAGTGTGCTCTGCTGGCAGCATATTTGTACATTGCTGTATTTGAAAAAACCCTACAAGGTTCATGAAATTGGACCACCATCTTTCTAACAGTGCTAGTGATAAAACAAGTAAGGATGGCTGGTTTGCAGTCATCTGAGCAGCCTCTCTGGTTTCATAGATCTGGTTTCTCTCTGATATTGAACGACTTGTAATTTCAAGTAGAATGCCGAAGGGGTGGCCTGCCCCTCCACACCTGTGGGTGTTTCTCGTTAGGTGGAACGAGAGACTTGAGAAAAGAAATAAGACACAGAGACAAAGTATAGAGAAAGAAAAGCGGGGGCCCAGGGGACCGGCGCTCAGCTTACAGAGGACCCATGCCGGCACCGGCCTCTGAGTTCCCTTAGTATTTATAGATAATTATCTTTACCATCTTAAAGATAAGGGAGTGGCAGGACAATAGGATCGTTTTTAGGGAGGAAATTAGCAGTAAGACATAAGAACAAGGATCTCTGTGACATGAATAAGTTTAAAGGAAAATCCTGTGCCTTGAGATAAACCTTTTAGCAACATTTTTTCATCCTATCACATGGGAATAAACCTTGGACAATACCTAGCTTTTCTAGGAACAAAGACACACCCTGCACGCCCAAAATCCATTAAACCTTGAGTTACCACAGCACATGTCTCTTGCAAGGACAAGGTTGGGGGTAGGGTCACAGATTAACAGCATCTCAAATACAGAACAAAATGGAGTCTCTTATGTCTACTTCTTTCTATATAGACACAGTAACAGGCTGATCTCTCTTTTCCCCACAGAATGCTACATCACAAGGATAACGATGTGAAGAGAACCAGTTTCCTGTGTAATCCTACATGTCTTAGTCTGCGCATTACAAGCCATTATTTGAAGAAGGGTGGACAGGTTCCAGCTGTCTGCCAAAGAGGTCCTCGGCAACACAGTCTAAGAACAGCCTAAGAACCGGCTTCTGGTCGGGCGTGATGGCTCAGGCCTGTAATCCCAGCACTTTGGGAGGCTGAGGCCAGCGGATTACCTCAGGTCAGGAGGGCGAGATCAGCCTGGCCATCATGGTGAAACCCGGTCTCTACTAAAAATACAAAAATTAGCCGGGCCTGGTGGCATGCGCCTGTAATCCCAGCTACGCGGAAGCCTGCGGCAGGAGAATCGCTTCAACCCGGGAGGCGGAGGTTGCAGGGAGCCGAGATCATGCGACTGCATTCCAGCCTGGGCGACAGAGCGAGACTCGGCGCCAAACCAAAAACAAAACTGCAACAGAAACGCCCGCTTCTTTGGGGAAGACCAGGGACGGGGAAGGGAGGGAAAGGAGAGGCAGACGTCACTGTCCCCGCAGGCTGTGGCAGCAGGTTGTTCGTCTGAGTTGGCGCAGATGGGGCGGAAAAGCAGACGGGGACCGGGAACGCGCTGTCGGTGACATCACGGAGAGGGCGACTTCTATGTAGATGAGGCAGCGCAGGGGCTGCCGCTTCGCCACCGGCTGCTTCGCCACGAAGGACTTCCCGTGCTGTAGGAGCGAGCCCAGGACCGCTGGTCGGACCTGAGAGTCCTAGCTGTGTGTCAGGGCTAGGAGGGCTCGAGGGTGCGCGGGGCAAGTGACCGTGTGTGTAAAGGGTGAGGCGTGTGGAGCTGTGGCAGGGCGGAGGTACCAGACCTCATACTTACCTGGCAGGGGAGATACCATGATCACGAAGGTGGTTTTCCCAGGGCGAGGCTTATCCATTGCACTCCGGATGTGCTGACCCCTGCGATTTCCCCAAATGTGGGAAACTCGACTGCATAATTTGTGGTAGTGGGGGACTGCGTTCGCGCTTTCCCCTGAACTTTTGTAGTAGAAAAGTAGACTCCACGCAAAGAGTTACTCTTTTTTTCTACGAGTTCGTGATTTGAGTGCCATGGTAAGCGTTCTCTTCACAGTCGCAGTAATGGGTAACAGAAAGTGCCGTGTTACCGTCCTTTCCGCCGCCGTGAGCTTGTTTAACACAAGCTAAGTGACCGCAGGGCCTTTCTCTTCCCTTTCTACGTGGGGCTGCGTTTTGCAGATTGCTTCATGGTCTCCAGTCTCTTGAGTTCTCACGCTCTGTGGAAACCTTCGTGTTTTTTCGTGGTCCCCAGTCACCGTTCACACAGCCTCTGCTTCTAACCGCAGCCCCCACAGGAGTTTGTGGGATTTCTGTGCTAGCGGGGAACGTGTTCTCACCTCATAGAGCCAGGTAGAAACTCTACGCAGTCGGGTGCTGTTCTCTGGGATGAAAGCAGGGCCTTTGGTGCTGTTCTTTGTGATGAAGGCAGTGTCCCGGTTCGGTTGTAGACACAACACGCTTGCTTTCTGTAGGGGAACGGGAGGGCTCTCCCGGAGCCCAGGTGCCCTTGCTCACGTTCACCGAGGCCTGCAGATCGGAACCGCAGTCTTACCTGTAGGCAGAAAGGGCTGCGATCTACCCCAGTTACCCGAACTACCCAGCAATAAAATGGGACACGTTACGGAAACATGAGATGGCATGGATAATCTCAAAAACATTATGGCGAGTGACGAAAAGAGCATCCTGTGAGGCACCATCAAGGTGAATGCAAAACTAACCTGTATAGTGACAGAAACTACATCATCGATTGCTGGGGTCAGGCAGAGGGCGGGACTGACTGCAAAGGGCACGAGAGGACCTTTTAGAGTAATAGACACGTCATCAAACTTGAAATGCATGCGTTGTACCATAGTCAACTCACACCTTAATCAACTGGTTGTAAAATTGAATAAGAAAACCACTCCGAATCTTAATGTCTTCTACTCAATTTAGTGTATGTTTACCCTTAGAGGATTCCTTTAGAAAAATGTCTCTCTAACTGTGATTGGGAGTTGAGGAATTCCTTCATTTGTGTTTCCGTCTCTTTGTCTGCAGTTAAGTTCATGCACTATTAAATGGGATATTGGTAAAATAAAAATAGAGTCTAAGCTAAAGTTTGTAAAAGCATACATATATGCATCTTTATTATTTTATTATTTTTTCAGGTATCTATATCCTTATTATTTTTTCTTCTTTTTCTTTTTGGGGGCCTGGGGGGGATAGTCTAGCTAAAATATACATTCCTGTCTCTGTAGATATACCACAAGACCTTTACTCCAGTGTTGTCCAAATGTTATGAGAAATTATTTTTGAACTAAAGGTGATCAAAAATTTTACATATGTTTACATCTTCTCTACTGTTAGTATGATCTATGCTTAGCATGTATAATTTTTTTTAAAGACAATAGCTTAACAGTAATTTGGAAGAAAAATATGTACCTATGTTAAGAGTAGTTAATTCCAGCAGTGTGAATATGGATGGAAGCAGTTATCTTCCCTTTATGAATTTTTTAAATTTTTAAATGGAAAATCCTCAATGACCTGGAAGTGAAAGAACAGATTAGATATGGAATCTAATATTCCATATCTAATGGGTGTGGGGCAGGTGAGAGGAAAATGTAAAGAGAAGGACAAACCCAGTTCTGGCAGGACCATGTTTAAGTTGAAGGTTTCTGGGGAGCAGTTGTTGGGATAAGAAGAATATGGGGGAGGCATGAAAATATTTAGGACAGTGCATTGCCTGTCTTATTCCTCCTCCTTTTGTGTTTCTTCAAAAGAAATACACAGACTTACATTTCTTTTCAAGCTTGCTTACCATTTGTGTTTCTCTTTTATTAGTGTAACTGCCCAGTAGGTTTATCTTGCTGGTTGCCCAGAAAAGCCAATGGAGCTGAGAACAGCAGGCTTTCTACAATAGAGAAAGAATTTAATAAATGCAGAGGTAGCTGAGGGACCAGGACAGGGGTTTATTATTACTCAAATCTGCCAAAATTCAAAGACTAGGGTTTTTTGTTTGTTTGTTTGTTTGTTTTTTAAGGATAGTCTGGCAGGCAGGGGGCTAGGGAATGGGCAAAGCTGATTGGTTGGTTTGGGGGATGAAATCACAGTGTCAGAGCTTGTTTACTGCACTGAGTCAGTCCCTGGGTGAGGGCCACAGGACCAGATGAGCCAGTTTACTGGTCTGGGTGTGCCAGCAAGTCCATCATAAGGCAGGGTCTGAAAAATATCTTGAACACCAATCTAAGGTTTAACGCTAACAATGTTATATATAGGCACAGTTGGGGAGCTTAGGAATCGTGTGGCTGCTGGCTGCATGGCTCCTGAGCCATAATTTCCAATCTCGTGCCTAATTTGTTAGCTTTGCTAAGGAGGTCTGATCCCCAAGATAGGAAGGGGTTTGTCTCGGGAAGGGGTAATCATCTTTGTTTCAGACTTAGACTTGGAACTAAACTCCTCTTAGTTAGCCTGGCCTATGCCCAGGAATGGACAAGGGCAGCTCAGAAGTTAGAAGTAAGATGCAGTCAGTTAGGTCAGATTTCTTTCACAGTCATAGTTTTCCCATGTCAGGTTTTTCTCACTGTCATAATTTTTGCAAGGGTGATTTCGTTAGGAGCAGTATAAACACAGTGGTTCTGAGAACGTCTTCTGGAGCCAGGCTGCCTTCACTTCAAAT
>NW_020257719.1:0-36825 GCF_003255815.1 Theropithecus gelada
ATTAGATTAGCTAGACACAGAGTGCTGATTGGTGCATTTACAATCCTTTAGCTAGACACAGATTGCTAGACAGAAAAGTTCTCTAAGTCCCCACTAGGTTAGCTAGATACAGAGTACCTATTGGTGTATTTACAAACCTGGAGCTAGACACAAGGTGCTGATTGGTGTATTTACAATCCCTTTGCTAGACAAAGGTTCTCCCAGTCCCCACTAGCCTCAGGAGCCCAGCTGGCTTCACCTAGTGGATCCCGCACTAGAGCTGCTAGTCCCAAGGGAGCTGTGCCAGCACTCCTCAGCCCTTGGGTGGCCAATGGGACTGGGCACTATGGAGCAGGGGGTGGCGCTCTAGCAGTCAGTCAGGCTGTGCGGGGGCCCACCACCAGGAGTGGGGAGGTTCAGGCATGGTGGGCTGCAGGTGCGGGGGCCCTGCCCCATGGGGAGGCAGCTGAGTCCCTGGGGCGGCCGGCACTGCTGGGGGACCCCGCGCACCTACTGCAGCTGCTGGCCCGGATGCTAAGCCCCTCACTGCTCTGGGCCGGCAGCCCCTGCCAGCGGCTCCGAGTGTGCAGCCCGTGGAGCCCGCGCCGGCGGGAACTCTCAGTGGCCTGTGAGTGCCTGGCACAGCCCGGGTTCTCACCCCCGCCTCTCCCTCCACACCTACCCACAAGGAGAGGGAGCCGGCTCCGGCCTCAGCCAGGCCAGAGATGGGCGCCCACAGTGCAGTGCTGGGCTGAGGGGCTCCTCAAGCACCGCCAGAGTGGAGGCCCAGGCCAAGGACGCGCGAGAGTGAGAGCTGCTAGCACACTGTCACCTCTCAAACTGATAGAGCTCAAAAGTTTGCCTTTACACCAACTGTCAATGCTGGAATTTTGTATTCTGTTTTGTAAGGATTTAATAAATGTCAAAAAACCTGCAAAAAAAAAAAAAAAAAAAAAGAAAAGAAAAGAAAAGGTGATGCACATGCATGCGCACACACATGGTGGAATACTAAGCCTTAAAGGAAAACTTGTGATTTTTGACAAAATGGATGAATCTGGAGGATGTTATATACTAAGTGAGGTAAGCCAGGCGCAGAAAGAAAACCACCTCATCCTCTCACTTATACATGGACCCTAGAAAGGTCCCTAGAAGCAGAGAGTACAATGCTGGAGACCGGGGACTGAAGAAGGTGGGGAAAAGAGGGAGGTGTTGGTCAAAAACTATGAAGTTTCGGTTAGATAGAAGGAAGAAATTTTGGAGATCTGTTGTACAGCATAGTTAATAATAATGTATAATTGAAAATAGAGATTTTAAATATTCTCACAAAAAATGTAAGTATGTAAGGTGATAAATATAACTAGCTTGATTCAATTGTTTCCAAAAAGGCAATATAGTGAGGCTTCAACTCTACAAAAAAAAAAAAAAAAATTAACCAAGGGTGGTGGCATGTGTTTGTAGTCCCAGCTACTCGGGAGGCTGAGGTGGAAGGATTGTTTGAGCCCAGGAAGTGGAGGCTGCAGTGAGCTGAGATTGCACCACTGCACTCTCACCTGGGTAACAGAGTGAGACCCCGTCTCAAAATAAATAAATAAATAAATAAATACTTCTAAGCCAAGAAATACTTCTAAGATTTAGTAAGTTAATTTCTGAAAAATGCCTAAGTGACATTGCACTAGCATCTATTTCTACTTCTGTTACTATTTCTATCACTAACTTTTATTTTAAAGATATTTTACCATATTTATCCTGTTAGTGTTGCTATAAAATTTGCATTTCTTTTAGGAGTATTCCTAATGTTTTGTTTGGCAGTAATAAAAAGAATAAAATACAAATATCTTAATTTTCTTAACTGAAAGTAGATGCAATAGTTATATTTGATTTGGGAAATTAAATCTGTCCCTCTAAGTAACAAAAGTAGCACAGTCAGTAATAACCCATCTTTAGAAAAAGGGAGTTTTATGGGTTTTTTAAATTTGCTTTTAAATCAACTCTAGTGAGGCTACCATTTGCCCCATGCCACTAAGACAGCTCTTGTCACTTTATGCCCAAAGGTCAATTTTCAGTCCTCAGCTTCCTTCACTTATGACTGTATGTGATGCTGCTGACCACTACCTCCTTGGAACAGTTTATTTGACTGCAAAAACGAAGCTTTCTCTAGGGTCTCCTCTGTCACTGGTGGTTTCTTCTCTGCTCATTTGCTGGTTTCTTCTCGTTTCCCCAATCTCTAAAGGTTGGACTGCTCCAAGGTTTGATTCTTCGACTCCTCTCTGTCCTTCCTTTCTGTTCTTCTCCTGTTTACCCTCATTTGTTAGGTGATCTCATCCAGTTGCTATTTAAATACTATTCATACTAGACCCACAAGTCTCTATCCCCAGTCTGGACCTCTCTCCTGATTTCCAAGCTGGCAAGTTCAGCTGCATGCCCTCTCTTCCTCTATCATTGTATCACTTTTAAACTGAAGGTGCCCTGATCTCCTGACTCTTCACCCAAACCTCACCTCTCAGCTCTCCCCACCAATTTCTAGCCTTCCAATTACTCAGGCCTAGGATACATTCTTGACCCTTTTCATTCATTTACATCCCATACGTAATCAACCAGCATATCTTAGTGGCTTTGTCTTCAAATCAGTTACAGAATTTGACCACTTCTCACAACTTTTAGCTTTATTAAACTGGTCCATCCCTTACCTAGATTATTCTGATAGCAGTCTAACTGGTATCCCTGCCACAGTCTACTCTCAAACTACTAGGCAGCATCATTAAAAAACAAAAAGTGGCTGGGCACGGTGGTTCACGCCTGTAATCCCAGCACTTTGGGAGGCTGAGGCGGGCGGATCACAAGGTCAGGAGATCGAGACCATCCTGGCTAACACGGTGAAACCCCATCTCTACTAAAAATACAAAAAATTAGCCGGGCGCGGTGGTGGGCGCCTGTGGTCCCAGCTACTCGGGAGGCTGAGGCAGGAGAATGGTGTGGGCCTGGGAGGCAGAGCTTGCAGTGAGCCGACGTCACGCCACTGCACTCCAGCCTGGGCGACAGAGCAAGACTCTGTCTCAAAAGAAAAAAAAAAAAAAGTCAGATTATCTTCCTTCTACGTGACCCATCAACTTTTCTGACTTCATTTTTAGTTCTTTATGTTCAATGTGCTGCAGCTGCATTGGCCTCATACCGTTCCTCGAATGTAACAAGGATGTTCCTGTTCAGGGCCTTTGCACTTGCTAGCCCTTCTGCCTAGAGAGCTGTTCCCGTTGAATCCATGGCTCACTCTGTCACTTCCTTCCAGGGTCTGCTCAGATGTCATTCGATCAGTGATCCCTTCCCCAGTCACTCAAAAAGTAGCAAGCTTCCTTCCTCTCCAACCGCTGACACTCATGATCCCCCTCAACCTGGTTTCTTTTCTCTCTCTTTCCTCGCTAGGATGCAAATCCCATGAGAGGAGGTACCGTTCATTCACTGCTTCACTGCCGGTATTCTTGTGGCACATAATAGGTTCTTAGTTGCTCAATTAAGGAATCAATGTTTACCAAATATCTATGTTTATGCAAATGCCCACTATTTAATAAGATGTAAAATTTCAGAGAAGAGTTACTTAGAAAAAGATGTTGAAAGGGTGTTTAATAAGGTAATTGGGCCAGGCGCAGTGGCTCCTACCTGTAATCCCAGCACTTTGGGAGGCCGAGGCGGGTGGATCATTTGAGGTCAGGAGTTCAAGACCAGCCTAGCCAACATGGTGAAACCCTGTTTCTACTGAAAATACAAAAATTAGCTTGGTGTGGTGGCGCATGCCTATAATCCCAGCTACTCAGGAGGCTGAGGCAGGAGAATCACTTGAACCCTGGAGGCAGAGATTGCAGTAAGCCGACATCACACCACTGCACTCCAGCCTGGGGGACAGAGTGAGACTCTGTCTCAAATAATAATAATAATAATATAATTGAAAATGAGGCTGTAAAAGGACATGCAGAAATATTGGAATTATTTTCCCCAAGAGTTGATATTCTTCTTTTCCTTATGGGTTACAGAGATGAAGAGGGGAGGGGCTCTAATTTATTTCAGTATACAAAGATAACATGATGTTTTAAAGAACTGCTATTGTCCAGGCGCAGTGGCTCGGGTTTGTAATCTCAGCACTTTGGGAAGCTGAGACAGGTGGATCACTTGAGTGCAGGAAAATAAAATGCGAAACATTAGCCAGGTATAGTGGCATGCACTATAGTCCCAGATACTCCGGTGGCTGAGGTGTGAGGATCGCTTGAGCCCGGGAGGCAGAGGTTGTTGTGAGCCTAGATGGCACCATAGCACTCCAGCCTGGGTGAAAGAGCCAGACCCTGTCTCAAGGAAAAAAAAAAAAAAAAGCCCTGCTGTTATTACAATCATAATATTAAGGGGCCAGTGGTTGTTGAACATGAATTAATGGAACTATTGGAAGAAAAAAAATTGCACCTTCTCTTTTCTGTTCTGTTCAGGAAAACTGATTTAGTGATTAGAGGTGGTAAAGTTGCTATCCAGCAAGCTTGATTTCCACTGGTTAAGAGTAATAGCAGCAGGTCTGATGGTTCAAACTGGACACTACCATTTGCTTGTAACAGGTTGCCTGAGAGCAATAGGTAGACACGCTTGATCTAAGAAAATAGGAATAGCAGGTTGCTAATTAGGCCAAAATGTTAGATTCAAAACTGACAGAGAAATTCGTGTGTCCAAAGTGATTTCATAAATATCCCTATGGGATGTCATTCACTTTATACTACCGTACGGTGTTTCTGAGAGTATCCCATACCAGCATACTAGAATTCTAAAAAGAGGACACACGAATGGCCAGTAGATGTATAAAAGTGATTCACCATGAATAATCATCAGGGAAATGCAAATTAAAACCACAGTGAGATACCACTTCACACCTGTTAGAATGGCTATTATCAAAAAGATGACAGATGAGGATTGGTGAGGATGCAGAGAAAAAGGGATCCTTGTGCGCTGTTGCTGGGAATGTAAATTAGTACATCATTTTGGAAAATAGTATGGAGGTTCCTGAAAAACTAAAATTGGATGTCCAGCTTTGGCAGTCCCACAAGACTTGCATCAAGAGCGGGCAGCAGGATGACATCCACAGCGCCCATAGCCCCCAGGTGGGAAAGTCTCAATTAGGACCCTGAACCCTTACCCCCTGACCCTTCCCCTCTAGCTGACCTGGCTCTGACCACACATGTGAACACTGGCAGAAAGCCAGATGCAGAGAACCCAGAAACACCCAGAACAAACAGCGTGTCACCTTCAGAGTAGTTGGAGTCAGCTGCTGTCCATAGCTGCTCCTGTGTTGATCTTATTAATCAGGATGCAAGACAATGAGGCCTGTCCTCAGGTGATCCTATGAGGCTGTGGTCAGAAAAATACAAAAGAGCTTCAGAAAAGTAAAACATGTTTAAGAGGAAGGACATTAAAAATATAATCCTGCCGGGCGTGGTGGCTCACGCCTGTAATCCCAGCACTTTGGGAGGCCAAGGCTGGTGGATCACGAGGTCAGGAGATTGAGACCATCCTGCCAACACAATGAAACCCCATTTCTGGCCGGGCGCGGTGGCTCACGCCTGTAATCCCAGCACTTTGGGAAGCCGAGACGGGCGGATCATAAGGTCAGGAGATCGAGACCATCCTGGTTAACCCGGTGAAACCCCGTCTCTACTAAAAAATACAAAAAACTAGCCGGGCGAGGCGGTGGGCGCCTGTAGTCCCAGCTACTCGGGAGGCTGAGGCAGGAGAATGGCGTGAACCCGGGAGGCGGAGCTTGCAGTGAACCGAGATCCGGCCACTGCACTCCAGCCTGGGCGACAGAGTGAGACTCTGTCTCAAAAAAAAAAAAAAAAAAAAAAAGAAACCCCATTTCTACTAAAAATACAAAAAATTAGCCCGGTGTGGTGGCGGGCGCCTGTAGTCCCAGCTACTTGGGAGGCTGAGGCAGGAGAATGGTGTGAACCCGGGAGGCGGAGCTTGCAGTGAGCCCAGATCGCGCCACTGCACTCCAGCCTGGGCCACAGAGCGAGACTCCATTTCAAAAAATATATATATATACACATATATATATACACACACACACACATATATATAATCCTAAGCCTCTGTACTTCTGTAATAGGTGTAATAGCATGCATCGAAGCAATAAATACGTGCACACTGAATTGCTCCAAAACCATGGAAATAAACCAAATTCCAGTTTTTAATGCATGCAATAAACTTTTCCCCTAGGTTATCAGTTAAGATTGCTCTAACTTTAAAAAAAAATAACAGTTGACTTATTCTGCATTCCTAGGTCAATACAGAGCTGGTATAGGGCTGAGCTAAATGATTGCCACATTAGCCTTATTTTCTCAAGTGAGAAAGTGTGCTCGGTGGGGTGGCGATGTGTGCTAGGCAGTAGGCAAGGATGGCTGTGGGTCTGAGGCTCTGTGAAAACTTTGCATCCTGAGTGAACATTTACAGTTAAATCCCCAACTCAAGGCTCTGGCTAAATCCCTTCCTAAAATTAGGTCAAAATGTGAATTATGAAATACTCTCTTGAGTTATTTACAAATGACAGTGTCTTTATTTCTTAATTACTTTGTTTTTAGTTTTCTGTGTATTTGTGGTTTTTATCCCTCTGCCCGAGAGTAAGCTCCACAGGACAAGATCCATACTTTTCTTGTCTATAATCCCAGTGTTGAATACAAGGTCTGCCAATGACAGTTTCTCAATAAAAACTTGTTGAATGAATAAATACATTTTTATTCTTACTATGACCGCTTTGAGGGAGCTCATCAACCCATGCACCTACCTCAGTGCTCAGAAAGAAGAAAAAACCTCCGCCTGTTCATTAACTATAGAAGGACATCCAAGCACTGTAATGTAAGGTGTCGCTTTCTTTTTTTTTTTTTTGAGACGGAGTCTCGCTCTGTCGCCCGGGCTGGAGTGCAGTGGCGCGATCTCGGCTCACTGCAAGCTCCGCCTCCCGGGCTTACGCCATTCTCCTGCCTCAGCCTCCCGAGTAGCTGGGACCACAGGCGCCCGCCACCTCGCCCGGCTAGTTTTTTGTATTTTTTAGTAGAGACGGGGTTTCACCGTGTTCGCCAGGATGGTCTCGATCTCCTGACCTCGTGATCCGCCCGTCTCGGCCTCCCAAAGTGCTGGGATTACAGGCTTGAGCCACCGCGCCCGGCCATGGTGTCACTTTCAAAGGTAACATTTGATTTGATCACTTTGAGAGCCTGTCTCCAAAGCACGGAGCAAGAATATTAATCTTCCTTGTATTTGTCTCTCTGATCACTAGAAATGTATTAACATTTAATTGTCTTGAATTTGAATTTGGTTTTCAGGAAGCTTGAAAGAATTAGCATACTCTGAGTAAACCCTTGTAAGATATTAATTTTTGATCTCAAAGGGTAGTTACTTTAAGTTGTTTACATGACAGATTTGGACAGAGTTAAAGGTTAAATTCTACCTTTGAAATCTAAAAATAACTGACAGTTGATGATAATAATTTTATAATTAAACTATGATTAGAATTGTCTGAATATCTCATGCTAGTAAAAATGTCATATCATTCCTACTCACCCTCCCTGGGAGATGACCTGACTTTTGAATTTTCATTACCCCTAAAATTATCAGCTTCAAAACAACATTTATGAAAAGAAATTAACATAAACATTTAAATGAGGTTTTTCTGAAAACTCACTTGCTCATCTAACACTGAAAGTCAACAATGAAATTACTTAAATTAATCATTCCTCCCTTCACTCAACACATAATTATGCCAAGTTTTGAGTATACAAACAAAAACCAAAAAAAAAAAAAAAAACCATAAATGTTGTCCCTGTATTTAAGGAGTCTACTGCAGAAATCCATTTTTATTTGTTGATTTAATAAGTACTGGTGACAATGATGACATGACTTCGGTTCACATTAGGCTTGGAGGTTCACAAGGCTGGGAGCATGTGTTAGCCTGTTCTGCATTACTATAAAGGAATGCCTAAGACAGGGTAATTTATAAGGAAAACCTTCATTTGGCTCACAGTTCTGCAGACAGTAGAAACCTGGCACCAGCATCTGCACAGCCTCTGGTGAGGCCTCAGGAAGCTCTTACTGATGGTGAAAGGTGGAGGAGGAGCAGGCATGTCACATGGCAAGAGAGGGAGCAAGAGAGAGGGAAGAGGGTTCCGGGCTCTTTTAAACAACCAACTCTTGTGAACTGATAGAATGAGAACTCACTCATCACCTGGAGGACAGCACAAAGCCGTTCATGAGGGATCTGCCTCCATGACCCGAACATCTCCCACTAGACCCATCTGCAACATTAAAGGTCACGTTTCAACATGCAATTTGGAGGGGACATACAACCAAACCACATCTATAATGCTCACCATTGAATCGCTAATATCAGAAGCATAACAGTAACAAGTATGTATTAATGTGTGATGCTTTCAAAGGCACCTGCTGTTGCAGAAAGGCAAATGTGGAGACAGAGAACAACATCCCATGTGACAAGTGAGATGACAATGGGATGTACATGTGCGTTATTGCCAGGAAGGAATACGGAAGTTGGTTGGCTGAAGTCAGAGAAGACCTTTCAGAGTAGACACCATTGAGCTGAAGCACTGTGAACAAGGTGTCTCAGGTGGGCAGGCATGACAGGGTGTTCCAGGCAGAATAAACAGAATGGGCCAAGGCATGGAAATATGGCACGCTCAAAGACATCTTGGTACAAATATCTTGGTACAGCTATCAAGGTGCTACAGACACAATTAGAATTGTTCTCAGGCCTTCTCATACACTGTTACCTGGGTAAAAACAATGTCTCTTAAAGTAATCTAAGTGAAAAATTATTATTGGGCTAAAGTTTATATTTTACAATGATTTAATCAAAGGACAGACAACCTTTGACTATAGAGCTTTCTTTTTAAATATTAGTATTTTTTATTACTTCTAGAAACACAGTTTAAGAAATTCTATTTAAGCCTGAAATAAAATCAGAGCTGCAGCTGTCCCTTGATGTAATGAGGATTTAATATTCCAATCTTCTGTTCTCTGATACAGCCAGCTTCAAAAACTCCAAACCTCATGCCACCATTTCCTCCCAGTCTGATAAACTATCTCCACTGTGTGTTGAAAAACACAAATAGATGAACACTTGCATTCAACCAAACATAAACGGTGGGTCCTAGAGGCTATAGTTCTTTATTCTGCATACACATCCAGGAATCATTTTTACTGAGTGCCTCAAAAGAATAAAACCAAAAAAACAAGGGAGGTCTGGTCAGTCTTAGAGAACTGGAGGAGTAAAACCAGCTCCCTGCTTTGGTATAAAACTGTGAGGAGGTGAAGAGAAAGGGCAACCAAGGTGCTAATATACCTCAAACTCCACTGTATGAGGAATGGCTGAAGGCCCGAGGGGTTCAGGTTGAAGAACTTTGTCTCTAGGGGAGTAACCACAACTGGCTTCAACCATAACTGGCTTCAAGTGTTTGTAAGGAGAGTGTGAGGTTGATTGTCTGTGTCAATTTGACTGGGTCATGGAGTGTCCAAATACTTAGTCAAATATGATTCTGAAAACTTTCACAAGAGTGCTTTCGAATGAGATTAGCATTTAAATCCGTAGACCGAGTAAGGTAGATTGCCCTCCCTAACGTGGGTGAGCTGAAAGTCTGCATAGAACAAAAGGCTGACTCTCTCCCAAATACTGGACAATTCTACTGTCTGACCTGATGACCTTCAAACTAGAACATTAGTTATTTCTGGTTCTACAGCAGTCCATGACCTGCAGACTTCAACTAGGAGACTGACTCTGCAGATTTTGGACACAAGCCAATTCCTGATTTGATGATAGATGATAGATGGATGGATAGATAGACAGACAGATAGATAGATAATAGACAGACATACACATAGGCAGACAGATACGTAGAGAGGTAGATGCATACATACATACATACATACATGTGCACATGAGTCCATACCTCCTATTAGTTCTGTTTCTTTGGAGAATCCTAATACAGAAAGTAATAATGAAGAGGAAATAGTATGAGAGAACAGGCAAAGTTGAGATAGTAGAAGCCAGTTTGGGGTGACAATGGATAAGCCAGTTTACACGAGCAGAGCTCTTACAGGGATATGGTGTGAAAGGAGATGGGAAAGTGGAATTGGCACCGTGGGTTGATTCCTGCAGGTGTCCATGTCCCTGGATGTCTCCAAGTCAGAGTGGGGATGTGACAAGCAAGGCGTGTCTGGATGTAATGTGTAAACTACTGAAGGAGGAAGTCTGGGGGCCCAGCTTTGGTCTTCATGTGAGGAAGACGAAGTTCCCCTGTATGAACCTAATTTTCAATCAAAAAGAACTGGAAGGTGCTTTGGGTTAAAAGTTAGGTCGGCCAAGGAGGTGGGAGGTGGGGATGGGGGACGCAGGAGAAGCAACACTTCAAACAAAACAAAATCATTGAACAAATGTAAAAAGACTACATTTGTTTTTCTGTAAACATTACACTCCTGCAACTTCTGCACTTTTCTGCATTTCTCCTAAACAAAGCTGCACAGTAAAGGAGAATTGTCATGACTTTCTTGGGTGCCTCTGTGACAGCTTCATCTTTCAAGCAAATCTCTAGGATTAAAAAAAAAAGAGAGGGCCGGGCGCGGTGGCTCAAGCCTGTAATCCCAGCACTTTGGGAGGCCGAGACGGGCGGATCACGAGGTCAGGAGATCGAGACCATCCTGGCTAACACGGTGAAACCCCGTCTCTAAAAAATACAAAAAGCTAGCCGGGCGAGGTGGCGGGCGCCTGTAGTCCCAGCTACTCGGGAGGCTGAGGCAGGAGAATGGCGTGAACCCGGGAGGCGGAGCTTGCAGCGAGCTGAGATCGCGCCACTGCACTCCAGCCCGGGCGACAGAGAGAGACATCGTCTCCAAAAAAAAAAAAAAAAAAAAAAAAAGCCAAGAACAAACTACAGACCAAGCAACAGTAAGCACTAAAACTGGAACCTTCCCCATCGTAGCAGTAAACACATTACTCACATAGATACGCTGGCCAAACTCCAAGCAACTATGCCACAAACGAAGATGAGGCAAAAACAATCATGGTGGCAGATAAAGCAGTGTCACTATAAAAAGAGTAGAATTAATTTAAATGTTCTGCAGAAATACCTGAGCTGAATTCTCTTTCTTTTTCTCTCTCTTTCTTTTTCTTTGTAAGTCTTTTCCTTTTTAACCATGAAACCATGAAAATTAACCTAAGGGAAAGCTATTCTATCACATTTAAGTTTTAAAATAAATATTAAGAAATTAATAAATATCAAATTAACATAGTACCTCTCATTTAACACTAATGAAAGATACTATTGATGTTAGGGTTATTCTCAGCATCATTTAGTGAGTAAGGAAATACTAGACTGAGGGGCTAGGCCAACCTAAAAAGGAGAAAAGAAATGCTATTGTTGATGGATTGCCTTGAGCTAATTTTGGTACCAGGTTGATGTCCTGATATTAACGGCTACCTAAGCCAAACCCAAGTATATCTTAACTTGCACACATGCCCTGCACCATCTAATTGTTCTTTCCAGAGTTCATTTCTTTTAGGTAATATTTATTGTTCCATAAGAGAGAAGCTACTCCCAGTATCTCCCCACTTCCAATAACAGGTGTTAGCTTTCACCAACTTACTCGCATAAGAGAACCCAACTGTGGCCGGGGATAGTGGAACCACGAGACCTTGAGAAGTAAAAGTCAAACTGCTATACCATTTTGTCTCTATAATTTACCATTTTCTTTCGGCATCCGGGGTGGGCTACCCAGACCATATTCTCCTGCTAACGTTTGTAAAGGTAAACACAAAAGGTGCATAACTAGAACAGCTGTGGACTCTACCCTCCTTCTAGGAATTGTCCTTGCATGGCCCCAGGCCGATGCTGAAATATGTATTCTAGGGTAAATGTCCATTGTGACTTGGGAGTTTATTTTAAATTGAATCTTTAATATGCACATGTGAGATTCACCTGGGCCTCTATAAGAATGAAAGCATTAAGTTAGGTTGTTAATATGGGATCCTGTCTTTTTAAATGTAGGCGTTTATAGCTGTAAATTTCCCTTCAAGCACTGCTTTTGCTAGATCCCATAAGTTTTGGCATGCTGTTTCCATTTTTATTTATCTTAAATGATTTATTTGTTCTTTGAACTTTATTGTGAACTAAAAAATCATTTGCTGAAGTCCTAACTTCCAGTACCTCAGAATATGACTGTATTTGGAGACTGAGTCTTTAAAGAGGCAATTAAGCCACAGTTAAATCATATGGTTGGTCCTATTTTCATGTGACTAGGATTCTTATAAGAAAATATGGCATGAAAATACACGGAAGAAAAACCATGTGAAGATACAAGATGGCCATATATGAGCCAATGCTGGAGGCCCTCAGAAGAAACCAACCATGTTGTCATGCTGATCTTGGACTTCTAGTCTCCACATTTATGGAAATGATAATTTTTGTTGCTTAATCCACCAAGTCTGTAGTAATTTTTATGGCAGCCTAACAATGGACACCCATTAACCATTTAAGTGTGTTTTGCTTAATTTTCACGTTTGTGATTTTTCTAGTTTTTTTTTCAGTTTTGCTTCAGTCCATAATGGTCAGAGAAGATACTTTGTATAGTTTCTATCTTTTAAAATGTCTTGAAAGTTGTTTTATGGATATCTGTATGGTCCTTTATATTCCTTTTAAATGGTTGTGGGAAAAATCTAGCTGGAACAGGAAACTCGATTTTAAAAAATATACACATACAGTTTATCATACTGAACCATATTAAATACTTATTCAACTGGCAATTATGGGATTTGTGTCTGATAGTACTATGAAATCAAAACTGTCGTACAATTTTAAGATAATGTACTTAATTTTGAACTGCTTTATATATGTGGAACTTTCAACAAAATCAAATCTACAGATACGTAGCTGGTAGTTGATTACGCAACATACTTCTGGCTATTGCTGTAAAAATTTAAGCAATAGACTCTTAGTGAAGAATCAAAACTTATATCATAATCTAATTTATATAAGGAAACAGATTTGACTTACATTTTTATTTGTTTATTTATTTATTTCCATAGGTTATTGAGGAACAGGTCATGTTTGGTTACATGAGTAAGTTCTTCAGTGGTGATTTGTGAGATTTTGGTGCACCCATCACACAGACACTATGCACTGCACCCTATTTGTAGTCTTTCATTCCTCACCCCCTTCTGACCCTTTCCCCAAGTCTCCAAAATCCATTGTGTCATTCTTATGCCTTTGTATCCTCATAGCTTAGCCACCACTTATGAGGGAGAACGTAAGATGTTTGGTTTTCCATTCCTGAGTTACTTCACTTAGAATAATAGTCTCCAATCTCATCTGGGTCACTGTGAATGCCATTAACTCATTCCTTTTTATGGCTGAGTAGTATTCCATTGTATATATACACCACAGTTTCTTTATTCACTTGTTGATTGATGAGCATTTGGGTTGGTTCCACATTTTTGCAATTGTGAATTGTGCTACTATAAACATGCATGTGCAAGTATCTTTTTTGATAATGACTCCTTTTCCTCTGAGTAGATACCCAGTAGTGGGATTCCTCTGAGTAGATACCCAGTAGTGGGATTGCTGGATCAAATGGTAGCTCTACTTTTAGTTCTTTCAGGAATCTCCACACTGTTTCCCATGGCGATTGTACTAGTGTACCTTCCCACCAGCAGTGTACAAGTGTTCCCTGTTCACTGCATCCATGCCAACATCTATATTTTTTTGATTATGGCCACTGTTGCTGGAGTAAGGTGGTATCACATTGTGGTTTTGATTTGCATCTCCCTGATCATTAGTAACGTGGAGCATTCTTCTTATGTTTTTTGGCCATTTGTGGATCTTCTTTTAAGAATTGTCTATTCATGTCCTTAGCCCACTTATAACAAAGATCCTTATGGATATTGATTTGTAAAGACATAGTTCAGAAATTCAAAGCAAACTTCCACATGATAAACCATATGTCAGCTTAATCAATTTTTGGAATAATGAAAGTCTCTTGACAGCAGCTGATTTACTTAGGAGAAAGCCTTTGGTGGTTCGTTGTATATTCAAAGAAAGGTGAAATACTAGGGTCATTACCCAGACCTCCAAAAGAGGAGTGACTATGAGTAATGACTGCAGTTAACATTCAGATTTATAAATGCCACTTTCCAATACTAACAATTACTTGTAAATGAAAGTACTAAAATGTCTAAGAATGATCATACTAATTATAACATATTTCTGTCATTACAAAAAAAATTATGTAGATTGTGTAAAAAACCAATGACATAATTCAGTAAAAATTTATGTGAAGATTTCTCTTTTTTCAGAAGATGATCTTTAACTATAATTATTCCTGAAGGCCCCACAAAAAGTAAAAGGATTACTCTTCTAGTTTGAAAATTCTTGTAACCATCTGTTTTCATCCAATGTATCTAAAATTGTGTGTACATTTAACTTACTAAGAAGTCATCAGTAATTATTTGAGTTTTATTGCAGAAAATGAACTTTTAAATCTAAATATTTTATACAGAGTAAAACCTTCAAAGCTGTTAGTGTATGATTATATTGTATCATTTTTACAATATGCAAATTATATTGTTGTCAGCCCCAGGTTTGTGAAAAAGGAGGTTTGTGAGAATGTTCTGTAAGGAGTGTTAATCAATTATTAATTAAGGAATGAAACTACATTCCTTTTAGTTAGAAACCACATAAAACTGGAATTCCTTATTCTCTCCCAAACACAGGTTTTCTAGAAGCGTACTTTCCACTTGCAGACAACTATAAAACAGTGGATATTGTCTCAGAATGTTGTCTTGAGGGTAAACACACACACAGGGAAGTGTGGCTCCTAAAGACCTATGTCGCAAAACACAGTGCATCAATTTCTGATTTTCTTTCTAAAACTCTCTTTAGAGAGTTTGGGTTCTATCTGATTCCATCTCTTTAATTAACTAAAGCAGTGGTTCTCAAACTTTAGCTATTGTAGAATCATCTGGAGAGTGTGTTAAAGCATAGATTTTAGGCTCCGTCATCAGTATTTGGTTCCGTAGGCTTAGAGTGGACCCCAAAATTTGCATTTCTAACAAATTCCAGTCACACTGATGTTGCTATTTCAGGGACTATGCTAACCTAACGCATGAGTCTGATTATTCAACTCAAATCCTTTTATGGGTCAGTCAAGGGATGTTAATTCAAAAAGCCTTGGAAAATAAAATCAATAGGTAGTGGTGAGAATTAGAAAACAGAATGTACTGGACTAATGTAAAGGCTTTCTGACTCACATCTTTTAAGACAGTGTAATGAGGAAATGAAACATCCAAATTCAGCCTTTTCATTATATTTGAGTACCTATCTTTAGCACAATTGTGTAAGCTTTCCTTCTATCTCCAGTTTGAATTTATATAGAGTTAGCCTAACAGCCAAAAGCTTATCTTCCTTAGGAAGTGATATAGTGATGCAAAATGTATCTTTACTTTTACTACTGTCAGATAAGATTAGCTAATTTAAGCATCAGCAAATGTAACGTCGTCCCAATATAGATCCCAGTCCTTTTCACTGAAAACCGGTAAAACTCTGGATTTCTAGATAATAGAATTGTCAATGCAATTTCAACAGCAGTAGAGACAGAAAGTTTGCTATTCTTCTATTGAATTAACAGAGTAGCCTAGTAGCACATAGTATATGAAAAAGGAGACAGTACAATAAAGAACATAATATCAATGGAATAAAATTATCTGCAAATAATTTATTTGTCTAGAGGAAATATTGAAACTAAAAATATATGTTCTTTTATAGATATCAAGTTGGGTATTTATTCCTAACTTGAATTTTCTCAAAGTGGTAGATCGTATAATCATCTTCCAGACGGAAGTGAAGAGTGGGCTAACATTCTTGAAGAGAGAGAATCTTGGGAGACTCTATTGTTAGAAATTGGAGAAAGAACTGTGACAAGACATGAAAGAAGATTTCTAAGGGTCTCATTGAACTTGTAGATGATATTGATGTTTAGATAAGCCCTAAAATGTTAAAAAATATAGTAGCAAGAAAACTGTCTGAAAGAGAACTTAAGTTCTTGCAAACTACTGACTCTTCATTTATTAGCTTTCTGACCTAGTAGTTGTTGCTTAATCTATCCATGATTCCCTTTATTTACTTCTAAAGTGAGCATAATGCACTTTCTATTTCACTAGGTTGTTGTAAAAATCATTTATCAAAAATGATCACAGACCAGGTGCGGTTGTTCATGCCTGTAATCCCAGCACTTTGGGAGGCCAAGGCTTGTGGATCACGTAAGGTCAGTAGTTCAAGACTAACCTGGCCAACGTAGCAAAGCCCTGTCTCTACTAAAAGAAAAAAAAAATTTAGTCGAGCATGGTGGTGCACGTCTGTAGTCTCAGCTGCTTGGGAGGCTGAGGCAGGAGAATCACTTGAACCCAAGAGGCGGAGGTTGCAGTGAAATGAGATTGTGCCCCTGCACTCCAGCTTGGGTGACAGAGCAAGACCCTGTCTCAAAAAAAAAAAAAAAAAAAAAAAAAATTAAAATTAAATGACCACAGCTCTCAAACATTTTATAAATGATAGAATTATATATGATTCCAAGATTGTGTTATTTGTGTGACTATAGTTTCAATGTATTCATTCATTTTTAACTTAAGCCAGTTGAATGTGTATAATGCAGTAGAGAAGTTGATCTACCATGTCCTGTATATACATGAATTTTTGCCCCTGGACAATATTCTATACATTAGTTCTCCATTCCAGACCTTGCAAGTGCAATGTTGACTATGGTTTTCTGCACTTTAATTAATGTTACACTTAACAGTCATTTTTTTTCTCCATTATGTTGTTTGAGGATAGGCAAGATAATACCCACAGGAAAAAGAAGAAAGGACCATAACTGTTGACAGATTTTTTTAAGTGATTCTAGGCACCATGAATTAATATAATAACTACAGTGGAATAACTACAGTTGAAATTGTGAAATTGAATAATGCCCTTGGATATAACCCAAATGCAAACTTCATTTTGTTACAGTAGTTTGCTTTACGGGAAAGAATGTAGCAGAGCGAGAATCAAAAAAATTGCTTTTTAAACTGGGTACTGCATTCATTTTTATTCTTCTTTTTGTATTAATAAATTATCTGCTTGACTATTCCTTTATTCAGAAATGATTAAATGTAGTTTGTGAAAAAGTCTATTAAGCTTATCATGATTATAATAACATCTGTTGCTATTTTGTTGTATAGGAACAGCCGGCAAGTACATTATCACTCTCAGTGTTTTATGATAACGAGATTGGGCTAACTGCAATTTATTCTGTGTAACATCACCTGGACTCATCCCTCTTCTTTTAATTCAAAACATCTTGATTTCCTGGGGAGTTATTTGCAGCAGTTTTTTGAAGACATCTTCCACCTCCTCAAGATCTCAATCTCATCTCTTTCAGTTTTCTCTCTTGCAATAAAACCCTGCCTCCTTTTATTCTTGTGGCAGGATCAACGGAATGAAGAGAAGACTGAACCTTTTTACGATCCCTGTACTCATTCTTATACTTTTTCATTTTCAAAACCTTTATTTCTGTTATCCAAAATACTTCTGATCTAGAATTAATGTTTATCTTCTTCCCTTGTAACTAACTCCTCTATTTTCTCTTTTTCCCCTCTAACATTTTCATTTTTACCCCCCATGGTTCTTTTCCTACAGCTTTGAAATGTACAGATACTAGAACAGGTTTTGGGAGAGGGATGGGATAGAACAAGTGAGTATGAAGTTGCAGGTGGGCAGCAGGCAAGAGTGGTTAGCCTCAGGTTTGATAGTCCTTGTTCTCAAAAGAGCCAAGAAACACTATCCCAGAGTCTCAGTGATGGTCTAAAGGGTACCTGAGTTTTGTACTTGTTAGAGAAGTTAAGTTTACTGTAATCAAAAAGGTTTAATGTTTAGAAGTTAAAAGCAAGTGAACAGTGTCTCATCATGAAATAGACCAAACTCAGAAGTCCAAGAATGCAGGGTGGGAATGAGCAGAAGTTAGGATTCCAAACAGGTCATCATTAGAAAAAAATGGTGGGAAGAATATTAAAAATGTAAGACAGATACATCTGTGTGGTCAGGGAGACTTGTGTCAGGGGCACAGGCCCTGAGAGGCAACAAATAAGGAAGGAATCTAGGAACTGCGTTTACAGGCTCAGTTTATAGCCTAGATTACAGGCTCATGCCTGTAATCCCAGCACTTTGGGAGGCTGAGGTGGGCCGATCACCTGAGGTCAGGAGTTTGAGACCAGCCTGACCAACATGACCAAACCCTGTCTCTCCTAAAAACACAAAAATTAACCAGGCATGATGGTGCATGCCTGTAATCCCAGCTACTCAGGAGGCTGAGTCAGGAGAACCACTTGAACCGGGAGTGAGCCAAGATTGCACCACTGCACTCTAGCCTGGGCAACAGAGTGGGACTCAGTCTCAAAAAAACCCAGAAAAACAAAAAACCAAATGAGATACCATCTCACACTAGTCAGAATGGATATTATTTTGGCTTCTTAAAAAGGACTCAGCATTATCCTGGCTCCCCAAAACTGCTTTCTGACAATTTTATGTAGTTTTCACCCAACAATGAAGTGTCTTGAACACTTGCATCTTTTACTTTCAAACAAAAACATCGATGCAATTCTTTTATTTAATCCTTACAAGAATTCCAGGTGGTAGGGAGGGCCCATGTTATTATCTCGATGATATAAATAAATTTATAAGTTATTCAAGTTCTCGTTACTGTTACCCTGAGTCATTTCTTCTTCACCCTAGGGACTTTGGAGCTTGGCTCACAGCTTCTCTCTATTGTAGCATCTACTGTCAACTTTAGCGACATCATGATATTTACTGATGAGCCATCAAATGGCCTGCCCTGACACAGACATTTACCTCCATTTCATTTTACCAATTCCATTGACAGAAGTATATTTTGGACTTTTGGATCACTTTTAGCTGCTCCTCTGAAAATCTGAATTTTGAAATGACTCTCTGCCGGCAACCTTGTATTTTTTTCTCTTCTCAAACTTTTCCATTTCCATAAAACCTGTTCTTCTGCCTCAGGACACAGTCCTGCTTCTTGATTCCTTCCTAGTCCACTTCCTTTCCTCCAATTTCCAGCGTGTGCTTGTTCATTCAGTCGTTCACTTGTTCTTTCATTTATTCCACATTTGTTGCATGTATTTTGTGTGTCAGACACTGTGGTAGGAACTGTGCTAGGCTCTGACCTCAGCCTAGAAGCAGCTCAGGGCAGACTGGTCAATCGGTCCTTTCATCATATGCTCTTTGACACTTTTGGATTCATTATCCTCTTTTCTTTCCTTTGTTCCTAGCAGGCAAACTAGCTGGTTTATTTCTTTCTTTCCCTGATCTTAGACCCTCTGGCTCTAATCATCTCTAGGAAATTCTAGAAAACATCTTGTCTCCTTCTGACTCCCTGCCTAAGCTGTGCCTTCAGTGCAAATCTAATTACTCATCTAGCCCGGACAGTCTCTTTCTCTACAGCCCCCATTATTCCAAAGCTTTACTTTCTCCTCTTCAAACCTGTGGGCACCCTCCACATTCCAGCTCTCCGAGTGCCTGACCCAGCCTGGCTTTACTAAGAAAACAAAGACCGTCAGTTATGAACTCCCGCAATATCCCTCACCAGTTCTCTAGACTTCTGCCATATTATTCTCCTGGGTTTTTTTTTTTTTTCCTCTCCCACCAAAACATAAGATCAATGCTATGGTCTGAATGTGTCCTCCAAAATGCATATGTTGAAACTTGATCGCAATGTGATATATAGTGTTAAGAAGTGGGGCCTTGCCAGCACCTTAATCTTGGACTTTCCAGCTTCCAGAACTGTGAGAAATAAATGTATATTATTTATAAATTATCCAGTCTCAGGTGTTTTGTTTTAGCGGCAAGAACTGACAAAGACAATAAAGCAAGAGAAGACATTATTTTCAGAGGTAGCATCTTCATAGGTCTTTTGGTTCCATCTCCTGACTCCCACCTTGATTTCTTATATTATACATTCTTTCACTCTTCCATGTCGCTTTCTTCAATTGATTCTTACCCTTAGCCTACAAATATCTTCAGCATCTTCTTTTCAGCCTCCCTACTCCTCAAGCTTCCACACAAAATTCCATTAGCAGTCAGCAATCTTGAGGAAGACGTCTCCACTCATTGCCTTCGGTAGTTTGCCTTTTCTTCTTCCAAAGCTAACAAAATTGCTTCAATACCTACTAGCCAATTTCCAGTGGCCCTTCAGGCTTCTAGTTCCTGGGAACAATTGACCACCTCTTGTGTTTATTCTGACCCAGTCTACCCTCTGGCCAGAACTTGGCAAGTAGGAGCTCCAGCAAAAATCCAAGACCTTTTTTTTTCTTTTTTCTTTTTTTTTTTTTTTTTGCCTTTTTCCAGTCTTGATCCTCCACCTCCAAGGTTCTGCATTTACTTGGTGTTTGACCTTTTGCTCCATCTTTGACTTCCAGCCAAAACTTATCAGTTCAATCTGATGACAGATTTGCATTCTCTGGCAAATCTTTGGAACATGCCCACAGTGCCTGACAGGATTCCAGGCGCTGTAACCCTACTCTGTACCTAGTTAGCATATCTGGTTTCCCTGAAGGGTCTGGTCTGACCTCCTCTGCATAAGTGAGAGTCTTAAAGTCCCACCTCCCTTGGTTTTCATGACACTTTCCTCTCCTGATGCTTTTTATACTCCTCTAACCACTCTTTCAAATATCTTGTGAAATCTCTTCCTTCTTCTCTTCTCACTCTACACTCTTTTCGTGGCAGATCTCATCCATTCCATTGGATTAAATACCATCTCTACATTGCCAGCTCCCAAATTTATACTTCCAATTTTGAATTTTTTTCTAAGTTCTACATATGTAATGCAAAATGCCCACTGGATAGCTTCCGTAGTTTGGACCTCAAATTCAATGTAATTAAAAGTAAATTTATCATCTTTTCCTTCTAATCTGTATCTTTTCTGTGTTCCCTGTTTTGGTTAATGTTACTTTTGACTGATTGCACGAGGGGTCCCCAACCCTGGGGTTAAGGACCGGTATCAGTCTGTGAAACTTCCTCTGTATTTACAGCTGCGCCCCATTGCTCACATTACTGCCTGTATTAGTCCATTCTCACACTGCTGTAAAGAACTGCCTGAGACTGGGTATTTATAAAAAGGTTTAATTGACTTACAGTTCTGCAGGGCTGGGGAGGCCTCAGGAAACTTGCAATCATGGTGGAAGGGGAAGCAGGCACATCTTACATGGCAGCAGGTGAGAGAGAGAGAGAGAGAGAGTGCAAAGGGGGAAGAACCCTGTATAAAACCATCAGATCTTGTGATAACTCATTCACTGTCGTGAAAACAGCATGGGGGAAACCACCCCCATGATCCAATCACCTCCCTCCTTTGACATGTAGGGATTATAGGTCCATCCCTCAACATGTGGGGAATGCAATTTGAGATGAGATTTGGGGGAAGCAGAGCCAAACCATATCACTGCCTGAGCTCTGCCTCCTGTCAGATCAGCAGCAGCATTAGGTTCTCACAGGGTTGCAAACCCTATTGTGAACTGCACATGTAAGGGATCTAGGTTGCATGATCCTTATGAGAATCTAATGCCTGATGATCTGTCAGTGTCTCCCATCACCCCCAGATAGGACTGTCTAGTTGTATGAAAACAAGCTCAGGGCTCCCACTGATTCTACATTATGGTGAGTTGTATAATTATTTCATTATATATTGTAATGTATTAATAATATAAACAAAATGCACAATACATGTAATGCACTTGGATCGTGTCAAAACCATCCTCCCCCCCCCCCCAGTCTGTGGAAAAATTGTCTTCCATGAAACTGGTACCTGGTGCCAAAAATGTTGGGGACCACTGGCTTACACCTAACAGCTACTGGAATATTATGGTCTCTTGTATCTGTTTTTGTATCAATTTCTTCTGATGCAGCCTGAATCCTTCCTTGCATTGCCTCTTGCCTGGACTTTTCCAATAGTCTAATACTTGCCTCCTTCTCATGCCAGCTTCCCTCTTCAAGTTCTTTTCCACAGGGCACCAGAGTTTACCTTCTAATGGATAGTTTTGTTTATGTCACTTCCCAGTTTTAAAGCCTTTTCCTGGATTCTACTGCCTATAGGGTAAAGTCTAAATTCTTTTTTTTTTTTTTTTTTTGAGACAGAGTCTCGCTCTGTTGCCCAGGCTGGACTGCAGTGGCGCGATCGGCTCACTGCAAGCTCCGCCTCCCGGGTTCACGCCATTCTCCTGCCTCAGCCTCCCGAGTAGCTGGGACTACAGGCGCCGCCACCTCGCCCGGCTAACGATTTTTGTATTTTTAGTAGAGACGAGGTTTCACCGTGTTAGCCAGGATGGTCTCGATCTCCTGACCTCGTGATCCGCCCGTCTCGGCCTCCCAAAGTGCTGGGATTACAGGCTTGAGCCACCGTGCCCGGCCTCAAGTCTAAATTCTTTAACTTGGCACACAAGCCTCTTCATAATCTTTCCACAACTCAATTTTTATCTTAAGATTCAGAGCTTTGCCTGTGTTTTACTACATATGCCAGTTACTTTAGACAACTTGTTGGTTCTGAAATGTCGTCTAGTATTTTCACATCTGAAGTTCTATGTATGCTTTCTCTTCTAAGGGGACTTTGCTTTCTTTTCTTCCCATTTTAACCTTAATTCAATATCCATCTCTGCTACCAGAGCTTCTGGAAAGCCTTTCCTAAGATACTCCATGGTGTTTCCATGGCACTTACATTCCTCTCCTGCACATGTGACTCAGGGACCCAGGCTCCTTCCACCTTGTGGCTCTGCTGTCTCCTGGAGCTCCTAGAGAGTTTCACTAGATTTCCTGCATCTGGTTGGAAGATGAGGAAGGTAAATGGAGGATCACACATGGAAGAATGTTATGGCATATATCACTGCTTCTGATAGCCCGGTGACCAGAACTCAGTCATGCAGCTGTAGCTAACCGCAATGGAGGCTGAAAAGGGTAGTCTAGCTGTGCCTAGGAGGGAGAGGGAAATGGTTTAGTGAACAGCTAATAAAGGTTTTCCACACGGGCATGTGGGAGTTGGTTAGTGTATGTTTGTGAATTTAAAGAATACATTAGTATAGAATAAGCATTAGCTGACGTAATTCTAGATCAGTGTTCTAGCCTTTCAGATTCCTTACTGGCCTCCGACTTTGTAATTTAAAAAAAAATTATACCTTCAGGTTTGGTCAGAAAATTGATTGTACTGCTTGACCAAACATTTTCATTAATAACGTTTATTATATATAACCTGTACTGACATTATAAATTCTCAGAGATCAAACACTATCTAAAGAATGTAAATAGTGTAATGAAAGTCATTTAATGTATGTTCCTCCCAATGATTTACCAATCATTCCAAATTACTTTGTGATGTTGCAGGCTTCAAGGCCATTAAATTCAAATCCATCCAGTCAACAGTGTTCTTGGAATGGCAGATCCTGTGCAAAATGCAATCCTACTGTGTGCAGTAGAAAGCACATTGAGGGTGCTAGTCTGACTGCACTGCTTCCTGACTGGGTGTAACTGATAAGTTAGTTAGCAAAAATTTATTTTAAAATAATGGACTTTTAATAGATGATTTCTTAAGCCTCTTGCAATTTTAACATTCACTTCTAGGATTTGTTTGAAAGTGTTGGTTAATAGAGGATAGGCTGTTAATAGGCTAATAGAATGGTAGTGAATAGAGAGTTTACTATTTCTAAGTGAGTTAGGTTAAATTAAATTGTGTTTAGTGTTAGAAGTGTGTTAGTCTTCTTGAAAGGCCAAGGGAAAGTACTGTCTAAAATTACATCAGGACTTCTTTATTGCTATGCTTATAATCTGATGAAAGCACAGCAATTATTGGACCCATTTACAAAGGCTGTTCCCCTTGCCAGTGTTCATGGGATATCGCATACCTGTCATACTGCTAAATGGTCCACTATGAGAATAGCCAATGGTTTTTGTTATCTTAATTGCATCATATCTCAAGCTGCTATCATTGTGGAAGAAATCACTGTTTGCTTATTGGCAAAGAGTGCTTTGAAATAATCTGTAAAAGGCTTGTTTAGGGAGCATGGAAGTAGGATTGACACCGAGGAAATGGGCATCACTTCTTGGTGGGCTGCAGATTGCCCTGCCTATGGCTCAGCTTAGATGTTTTCCTGCCATCCTATCCAGTATCAGGAAACGTGGCCTGCTTTCATTTCTTTCTCCAGATAACACTCGTGAAGCAGCAAAAGAAGGTCCACATTATTTAGAAATTAATGCCGGTGAAGTCAATAGTGTACATCAAGTTAACACAGTCTCTTTCTGATGGTCCTGAAAATATAGGGTGACTTGGAATTTACACCTGTGATGCAGAAACTAATCTGCCATTCATTAGATGTGCCATGTTGGTCAAATCTCTTAAGCCCACACTTCCTGACTTGTTCTTCATGAAATGGGAATAATGCATTCATTTGTTTATTGCGCATCTACTATGTGCTAGGTGCTCTTTTGGGATTGGAGAAATAGTAGCAAACAAACTAAATTACCACCACCATGGAGTTTACATCCAAGTAGAGAAAGCATACAAAAACTACATTTTGTCATATGGCAAAAGTGCTATGGGGAAAATTAAAGCAGAGTAAGGGGATGGGGGGAGACTAGGAGATGGCGTACTATGTTTTTTTTTTTTTTTTTCAGTAATCAAGGGAGAATTCTGAATAGGTAACATTTGAGGAAAAACTTGAAAGAAGTGAGGGAGGAAGTTATATAGATATCAGAAGAGAGTATGTGTCAAGAAAAAGAGAGAACACATGTAAAAAAATCTGAAAATATAATAATTTCTTTTTTTCATCTATATTATAGGGTTGCTGTGAGGATCGAATGAAATAATACATGTGATCTGTATGTAGGTACGTGTGTGTGTGTGTGTATGTCTGGGTGTGTGTGTATGTCTGTGTGTGTGTATGTCTGTGTGTGTATGTCTGTGTGTGTCTGTGTGTGTGTATGTCTGTCTGTGTGTGTCTGTGTGTGTGTCTGTCTTTGTGTGTGTGTGTGTGTGTGTCTGTGTGTGTGTGTATGTCTCTGTGTGTGTGTGTGTGTGTGTGTGTGTGTGTATTTAGAGACAGGGTCTCACTCTGCTGTCCAGGCTGGAGTGCAGTATTGTAATCTCAGCACGCTGCAGCCCCAAACTTCTGGACTCAAATGATCCTTCCACCTCAGCCCTTCTAGTAGCTGGGACTACAGGTACGCACCACCATACCCACTTAATTTCTAAATTTTTTATAGAGACAGGGTCTTGCTATATTGACTTGGCTGGTCTTGAACTTCAACTGGTCTTGGCTTCAAGCCATCGTCTCACCTCCTCCTCCCGAAGTGCTGGGATTATAGGCATGAGCCACTGGCCCGGCCTGATCTGTATTTTTTTAAGCATTAAATTCATTTTGCTGCTTTTCTGGTTACTATTTTTGTAGCTCATTGTTGCAAAGTGAACTCTTTTATGTCTCATTAAAAGAGAGAAATTCTCTGACAGAGAACTTAAAGGACGTGTAGCAACTGCCATCATCTTAAGGTTCACTAGTGAAAATACACTTTATCTGTACTTTCCCAGCACTTATAAATTACTGGAAAATGTCTGTGAAAATAGAGCACTGTATAAGAGAAAATCACACAAGGCAAGTGTCAAGTTGATGCAGCATTCTAGTGAATCATCTCTGAGATTTGAGAATTCAATGATTCTTATAACATAAGAGATAGATTTCTCTATTTAGGAATTCTTCTTACTTCAGATTTTCCACTCCCTGTCTCCTCTTTCCTTTATTTCTTGCTTTCCTGCCTGTTACATGCACATTTTGTGGCGGCTTAGAAGAAGAACACAAACAGTAAATGGTGGCTGGGAAACATTGGCATGAATAGAGCTAAGAACATATTTCTTAATGTTATATTCAAACACTATTAGATCATTACATGACGAGTTCAGTGACAGGCAACTTTCATAATTTTCTCAGATAAACAGGGATGGGGGAATCCTGGTTCTTTGCTTCTGCTCCTCTAATATTGGGAAACAGCTGACTTGAGGACGGAAACATTCTTGCCACCTATTATTTGTTTTTTGGTTTGTTTTTGTTTTTGAGACAGAGTCTCCCTCTGTCACCCAGGCTGGAGTGCAGTGGCATGATCTCTGCTCACTGCAACCTCTGCCTCTGGGGTTCAAGAGATTCTCCTGCCTGAGTCTCCTGAATAGCTAGGATTACAGGCACGCACCACGACGTCTGGCAAATTTTTGTATTTTTAGTAGAGACAGGGTTTCCTTATGTAGGTCAGGCTGGTCTTGAATTCCTGGCCTCAGGTTATCTGCCTGCTTTGTGCTGGGATTACAGGGATAAGCCACCATATCTGGGCTGTATTTGTTTTTATATACACATGGAATAAATATTCAAAATCCTTTGTGAAGTAAGGTAGGGTATATACACATCTATAAACAACAAACTTTGGAAACAAGAAAACAGAACTGAAAGAATGTTTATAAAGGTGCACAATGAGAGAGCAATTCCACAGAGGCATTGTTTAGCATTAGTGAAATACCATGCCGGGGGTAAGTGAGCTAATGGTTAGTCATGCATGTTTGTGTATATGACAATTAGGTATTTAAAATATCATTGAAAATTATAAATATATTCCCCATCCTTGACACTAACCCATACCATGATCTGAAAATCAGAACCTCATTTGTAATGATTTGTAGACGTAAGTTCTACATTCTTTCATGTATTCATTTATTTGTTACTTGAAGTTCAAGGCTTGCAGTGCTTTCTGAGCATCTGCTGTATCACTTTGGGGTCATGGTTTTATAGTGCCTGGGAAAAGAAACAGGGCTAGGATTATAGAGCACTGGAGTTTTAATTGCTTTACTTGGCAAAAGGAAAAGGATTTCTGTCTGAATTCTCCCTGGTCTCTTTTCTCAAGTTTACACCAAGCACTACTAGATGCCCTGACTTCCCACCCCCTTTAAATAATTCCCAAGAGAGTCATGATTTTTAAACACTGGGATGCTTAAGGCACACCTGGGCGCTTGCCACAAATGCAGTGACCCTGATTCAGTATGTGTGGGGTGCTGCCCAGAACCTGTATTTTACATAAGGACCCAGGTGATTCTGACACAGGTGGTCTGTGAACCACACTGGGAGAAACTGTTAAGACAAATTTACTCGAAGGTAAAGAAGTCTTCAGAGAAACTAAACGTTGAAGTGAGTGGCAAATGGTTGAAAGGTGGTTCTGCTTGAGCAGGAGACCTAGAATCCTGTGAAATTGGTGGAGGCAGAGAAAAGATATTAGTACGGAGTTTTTATAACATTTTCATAAAGAATTATGAGCTGATTTAGTTAGAAAGAGCTCTGGTGGGTACTAGAGAAAAGAACATTGGTTGATAAAGTTAGAGGGACCTGGAAGGCAAAGGGATGATTTTTCCCAGGTAGATATGGGGCCCAGAGGAGGGGCATTACTAACAAAGAGTTCTGGTTGGTATAGCTAACTGTACACCAAACTACTCTAAAACTTATTAATAGTTGTTGACAGTTGTGCCCATGGATTAGGACTGTGGATTGAGCACAAGGAGGTTAGCTAGTCTCTGCTCTAGGATATCTGAGACCTCAGTTGAGAAGACTCAAAGGCTAGGAGTGACTCAAAGGATGGGGCCTGGAACATCAGCAAGCACCTTCATTGATGTTCCTGACACCTGGGCGGCACTGATTTGAAAATCAGGACTGACAACTGCAGTGTGCACACACTGGGCTTTCTATGTGGCGTGGCTTCCTCAAAATATGGTGGCCCTGGGGTAGTTGGACTTTTTACATGGTGACTCAAAGCTCTAAGAGCATGAGTGTTCTGGTGAACAACGTGGAAACTGCATTATCATAAGACTTATGGTCCAGTCTCAGAAGTCACACAGCATCACTTCTGCAATGCTCTATTGGTTGAAGCAGTCGGAAGCCCACCTAGATTCAAGGAGAGGGAAATTAAACTCCACTTCCTGATGGGATAGTGGCAATGTCACAAAGAGAAGAGCACATGGTATGAGGAATATTGTTGTGCCATCTTTGGGAAATAAAATTTTTCACAGAGATTATAGAAGGAATCCGGGGAGTTGAGTGACGGGAAGAATGGGAAAAAGTAGATCAGTTGTGGAAAGTTTACTCAGTGCAATACTACACACCAGTGAAAATGGGTTAACTACCGCTCCATACATGAGTGTGGATGAAGTTTACAAGAAATACTGTGTGTTGTTAAACATTTCAAAAAATTTCATGCTACCAGTTTTATAAATGTCAAAATAGTTAAGATAAGCAACTCAATTAGTTTTATAAACTTCAAAATATTTAAAATAAGCAGCACAATTTTATCATTTAGGAACACCTATACATGAGGCTTTGCAAAAAGTTTTTGGGGCTAGTTTACTTTTTCCAACTACACTTTAAGACAATCCCAGGGAGGATGCTCTTAGCCCAGGAGTTCCAGACCGGCCTGGGCACCATGTGAAACTCGGTCTCTTTTTGTTTTTCCCCAGGCGAGTTTAGCTCTTGTTGCCCAGGCTGCAGTGCAGTGGTGGGTCTGGGCTACCCAGGGCCTCAGCCTCCCGGGTTTGGGTGGTTCTCCTGCCTCAGCCTCCTGAGTGGCTGCAATTGCAGGCGTGAGCCACCATGCTTGGCTCAGTTTGTATTTTAATTAATTAATTTATTTATTTTTTGGTGGAGAGGGGTTTCTCCATGTACATCAAGCTGGTATCAAACTCCTGACCTCAGGTTATCCGCTGGCCTTGGTCTCCCGGGATGTTGGGATTACAGGCCTGAGCCACCCTGCATCGCCCAATTTATTAATCAGAAAGGAATAATAGCTCGGCCTGGCGTGGTGGTTCACGCTTGTGATTCAAGGACTTTCAACCACCGAGCGCAGCAGATCGCTTGAGCCTAGGAGTTCCAGACCGGCCTGGGGCAACATGGTAAAACCCGGTCTCTTTATTATTATTATAATTTTATTTATTTTTGAGGTGAAATTTCGCTCTTCTAGCCTGGCTGGAGTGCAGTGGCGAGGTCTCAGCTCCCTGCGGCCTCCACCTGCAGGTTTGGGTGGTTCTCCTGCCTCAGCCTCCCAAGTGGCTGGGATTGCAGGGGTGAGCCACCATGCCAGACTAATTTTGTATTTTTTTTTTTTCCTTTTTTGTACAGAGGGGGTTTCTCCATGTTTGTCAGGCTGGTCTCAAACTCCTGACCTCAGGTTATCCGCCTGCCTCGGCCTCCCGGGGTGCCGGGATTGCAGGCGTGAGCCACCATGTCTGGCCAAATTTATTAATCAGAAAGAAATAGGTCAGCCGGGCGTTGGGGCTGACGCTTGTGATGCTAGGATGTTGGACAGCGGAGCACGGCAAATCGCTTGAGCCTAGGAGTTCCAGACCGGCCTGGGCACGATGGTGAAACCCGGTCACTTTTTTTTTTTTTTTTTTGGAGGCAGAGATTCGGTCTTGTTGCACAGGCTGGAGGGCAATGGCGAGGTCTCGGCTCATCCGGCCTCCGCCTCCCGGGTTTGGGTGGTTCTCCTGCCTCAGCCTCCTGAGTGGCTGGCATTGCACGTGAGCCACCATGCCCGGCTCAGTTTGTATTTTTTATTTATTTATTTATTTTGGTGGAGATAGGGTTTCCCCATGTTCGTCAGTCTGGTCTCAAACTCCCGACCTCGAGTTATCTGCCCTCCCCGGCCTCCGTGTGCTGGGATTGCAGGCGTGAGCAGTGTGTAAGGCCCAATGTATTAATCGGAAAGGAATAGATTGGCCTGGCATAGTGGCTCACGCTTGTGATCCCAGGACTTTGGATGGCCAAGCGCTATGGATGCTTGAGCCTGGGCAACATGGTGAAACCGGGTCTCCCTTTTTTTGTTTGTTTTGTTTTTGTTTTTGAGGCGGAGTTTCGCTCTTGTTGCCCAGGCTGGAGTGCAGTGGCTCGGTCTCAGCTCCCCGTGGCCTCTGCTTCTTGGGTTTGGGTGGTTCTCCTGCCTCGGCCTACCAAGTGGCTGAGATCACAGGCGGGAACCATCATAGCCTGCTAAATTTTCTTTCTTTCTTTCTTTTTTTTTTTTTTTTTGGATACATAAGGGGTTTCTCCCTGTTGGTCAGGCTGGTCTCAAACTCCTGACCTCAGGTTACCCGCCCGCCTCGGCCTCCGGGGGTGCTGCGGATGCAAGCGTGAGCCAGCGTGCACCGTCCAGTTTGTTTTATTTTATTTTATTTTAGAGACGGAGTCTCACTCTGTCACCCAGGCTGGGTGCAGTGGCGCTATCGCGGCTCACTGCAACCTTCGCCTCCCAGATTCAAGCGATTCTCCTGCCTCATCCTCCTGAGTAGCTGGGATTGCAGGCGCCCGCCACACACTCGGCTAATTTTTAAATATTTTTGGTAGAGACGGGGTTTCATCATGTTGGCCAGGCTGGTCTCCAAACTCCTGACCTCAGGTGATCCACCCATCGAGGCCCCCCAAAGTGCTGGGATTACTTAATAGGCGTGATCGGCCTGGCGTGGTGGCTCACGCTTTGGATCCCAGATGTAGGATGGCTGAGCGCAGCCGATCGCTTGAGCCTAGGAGTTCCAGACTGGCCTGGGCAACATGGTGAAATTAGGTCTGTTTTGTTTGTTTTGAGGCGAAGTTTCGCTCTTGTTGCTCAGGCTGGAGTGCAGTGTCATGGTCTGGGCTCCCCGTGGCCTCCGCCTCCCGGGTTTGGGTGGTTCTCCTGCCTCAGCCTCCCCAGTGGCTGGGATTGCAGGCCTGAGCCTCCACGCCCGGCTAATTTCGTTCTTTTTTTTTTTTTTTTTTTTTTTGGCACAGACGAGGTTTCTCCATGTTGGTCAGGCTGGTCTCAAACTCCCGACCTCAGGTTATCCACCTGCCTCGGCCTCCCGGAGTGCTGGGATCGCAGGCATGAGCCAGCGCACAAGACCCAATTTATTAATCAGAAAGGAACAGATCGTCCTGGCACGGCGGCTCACGCTTGTGATCCCAGGACTTTGGATTGCCAAGCGGGGCGGATCGCTTGAGCCTAGGAGTTAAGGCCGGCCTGGGCACCATGGTGAAATTGAGTCTCTATTTTTTTTGTTTTTGTTTTTTTGGTTTTTGTTTTGAGAGGGAGCTTCGCTCTTGTTGCCCAGGATGGAGTGCAGTGGCAGGGTCTCGGCTCCCCGCAGCCTCCGCCTCCCGGGTTTGGGTGGTTCTCCTGCCACAGCCTCCCGAGTGGCTGGGATTGCAGGCGTGAGCCACCACGCCGGGCTAATTATGTATCTATATATTTTTGTTGTTGTTGTTAAGAGATAGAGTTTCTCCATGTTGCTCAGGCTGGTCTCAATGTTCTGACCTCAGGTTATCTGCCCGCCTCGGCCTCCCCAGGTGCTGGGATTGCAGGCCTGAGCCAGTCCCTAAGGCCCAGTTTATTAATCAGACAGGAATAGATCGGCCTGGCGTGGTGGCTCACGCTTGGGATCCCAGGTCTTTGGAGGGCTGAGCGTGGCGGATCGCTTGAGTCTAAGAGTTCCAGACCGGCCCGGGCAACAAGGGGAAACCTGGTCTCTCTTTTTTTCATTCTTGAGGCGGAGTTTCGTTCTTGTTGCCCAGGCTGGAGTGCAGTGGCGGGGCCTCCGCTCCCCGCGGCCTCTGCCTCCTGGGTTTGGGTGGTTCTCTTGCCTCAGCCTCTTGAGTGACTGAGATTGCAGGCGTGAGCCACCATGCCCGGTTAGCTTTTTATTTTTTATTGGTAGAGACTGGGATCCTCCATGTTGCTCGGGCTGTTGGTCTCCACCTCCTCCCCTCGGGTGATCCATCCGCCTTGGCCTTCGGGGGTGCTGGTATTGCAGGCATGAGTCACTGAGTCTGGCCCCAAACCCAGTTTCAACGGAAAAACAAAAACCACAATGATGACCAGAGCGTGGTGGGCCCGGGGGGTAGTCCCAGCTACTGTGAAGGCTGATGGAGGAGGATTGCTTGAGACCGGGGTGGAGGTGGCAGTGAGCCACGATGGCGCTGCTGCAGTCCAGACTGGGAAACGGAGAGGGACTGTATTTCAGGAAAAGGGAAAGGGAAAAAAAGAAAAAGTAAATAAAACTGCTAAATCAAGGAACAGCTTGACAGTATGTTATTGAGAGAAACAGAGGCAAAGATTAGCAGACACCAATGTTCACTAAGTGGGAACTGCAGGTGTTCCCTGGACAGGAGGCTGCTACTTTTCCGAAAGAAATCTGTTATTGACCAAAAAAAAAAAAGTAGGTTTGTTACCATATACAAACAACTGAACTTTCTATAGCCAGGACCCTCTTCTAGCACTGCTCTAAGCCTTTTCCTGCTCTGAAATAGCTACTATTGTTACCGCCATTGTAGAGAAAACAGATGCCAGAGGTTGTTGTGGAAGGACCACGGAAAGGAACTATGAAATTGACTTGCTGTAAGTTTCCGACGGAAAGGTTCTTCCTGCTCTGCTCCTTACATTGCCACATTTTAGTTAACATCTCTCTTAAAATACTGGTCCTTTCTATATTTGGAGGGACTCCTCTTGCAGTTTCAAGTTTTTTCCTTGCATGAGGTATTTGGTCATAAGATCACCTGCATTTTCTGTCAGTTTAAGACATTGTTCAGTTAGGAATGTAAATAGGAGCAAACAGGTATCTGATTGAAATAGATAACCTAGAAAAAATCACTTATGAGTAAGTCAAGAAAATGTGAACTCTAGATTTATGGCTATTTCCCGAATGTATTACTTTTTTGGTATTTAATGGCATTGCGAATATATTTATTTTTAAAAATTATTTGTCTTCTACAGATACATACACGGTAATTAAAAAATGATATGATGGGCCGGGCGCGGTGGCTCAAGCCTGTAATCCCAGCACTTTGGGAGGCCGAGACGGGTGGATCAGGAGGTCAGGAGATCGAGACCATCCTGGCTAACATGGTGAAACCCCGTCTCTACTAAAAATACAAAAAACTAGCCGGGCGTGGTGGCGGGCGCCTGTAGTCCCAGCTACTCGGGAGGCTGAGGCAGGAGAATGGCGGGAACCCGGGAGGCGGAGCTTGCAGTGAGCTGAGATCCGGCCACTGGACGCCAGCCTGGGCGACAGAGCGAGACCCCGTCTCAAAAAAAAAAAAAAAAAAAAAAAAAAAGATATGATGTTTATAGGTTTTACTTCAAAATAATTCAGAGGAAGAAGGAATGTATATAAATGAAGTGGGAATATAAATGAAACAAAGCTGGCTGTGGCCAGGTGCAGTGGCTCACGTCTGTAATCCCAGCACTTTGGGAGGCCAAGGCAGGCAGATGACCTGAGGTCAGGAGTCTGAGACCAGGCTGGCCAACGTGGTGAAACGCCATCTTTAGTAAAAATACAAAAATTATCCGGATGTGGTGCCGGGCACCTGTAATCCCAGCTACTCAGGAGGCTGAGGCAGGAGGACTGCTTGAACCTGGGAGGCAGAAGTTGCAGTGAGCCAAGATCATGCCACTGCACTCCAGCCTGGGCAAACACAGCAAAACCCCACCTTTAAAAAACAAACAAAAAGCTGGCCATGCCATGAATGAAAAATTGTTGATGATGTGTATATGTAGGGCAATATTAATTATCTCAACTTTTTTTAGGTTTGAAACTTTTTATTGAACACACGCACACATAACCTTGATAACAGGGGCTACTTCCCCATTATTCTCATAGTAGCCTTCTGATTTTCACTTCATCTTCATTCTTAGAGAGTCTGGGTTTTTCTTTTATGGCAAGTTCAAGTATATCTTGGCAAGGACTATCCAGCGTGTCTATTTTATGAGAGAGGGTTTGCAGAGTACCTACTCAGCCATCTTATCAGAAACAGAAATATTTTCCAGATTCTGTTCCTGTCTTGTTTTAGATTTTTTAAGTTCCAAGAACTGTCACCTTCTACCAAACACTCTGATGTTGGAAGACAAAGCATATTTTGTAAGTGGCATGATTTCTGGGCTCAAATTTAGAACAGAGCCACAGCTTTCAACAACCCCAAAATAATTTATTGTGACTCACCAAATTTAGAAAGATGGAGATTATTAAAAAAAGAGAACCTTAATTTACTATGTGACCTCCAAGTGTCTCGGCTGAAAATTGTAAAGATAGAAAGGTAAATCAAAAGATATAGAGACTGTAATCATGCACTTAATGAAGCGCTAAGTCAAAATATTTTTGGCATATGTTAAAGTTTAATTTTATCACTTTTTTTTTTACAGGAACTATAGCTATTTGCAAGTACATATAAAACTACAATGTTACGTATAAACTACCAATTAAGAACTTTTTAAGAAATGAGACTAATCTAGCAAGTTTATTTAAACATTTAACTTAAGAGAAGAACTAAGGATGTCCATACAAAAGGATGTGGCCGTGACATGAGAATGTTCACCCTGGCAAATCAATGGAAATTATTAAACGTGCAAAAGGGAACTGTTGGAATCAATTGTCATACCTTCATATGATCGTATATCATAACCTTTTAAAATGGTATTAAAGAGTTGCATAAATTGACTTAAACACATATTCGTAACACATCACTGAATAGGAGAAATACAGGCCAGCAAAGAACATAGAGTTGGTCCACTTTCTACAAAACAAAGACTAATAGCACGACAGCAGGGAAGGGGGAATGTGTCAACGTATACTTGTGTATATGTATATATATGCATAGCAAGTAGGAACTTGAAAGGATATATATCAAATTGTTTACACAGATTACCTCAGAGAGGTAAATAACTTTGGCCTTTGGTGTTCTGTATTCCACATATTCTGAATTTTCTTCTTTTATTTAAACAGAGACGGGTTCTTAGCCAGGAGCAGTGGCTCACACATGTAATCCCAGCACTTTGGGAGGCTGAGAAGGGCGGATTGCTTGAGGCCAGGAGTTGGAGACCAATCTGGCCAACACGGCAAAACTCTGTCTCTACTAAATATTCAAAAATTAGCCAGGTGCAGTGGCTCATACCTGTAACCCAGGAGGCTACAGGCATGAGAATTGCTTGAACCAGGAAGCGGAGGTTGCAGTGAGCTGAGATTGTACCACTGCACTCCAGTATGGGAAACAGACCAAGACTCTCTCAACAACAACAACAACAACAACAAAACAACAAAACAGTAATAAAGAGAAAACCTTATGGACCAGAGCAATGTCTCATGCCTGTAATCCCAGTGCTTTGGGAGGTCAAGATGGGAGAATCGCTTCAGGCCAGGAGTTCCAGACCAGCATGGGCAACATAGCAAGACCTTTTCTCTACAAAAAAAAAATTTAAAAACTAGCCAGGCATAGTAGTGCATGCTTATACTCTCAGCTACCTGGGAGGCTGAGGTGGGAGGATCACTTGAGCATGAGAGTTGGAAGTTGCAGTGAGCTGCGATCACACCACCAGGGAGCCACAACCCCATCCACGCCTCCTTCCTCTGTCCTATGCTAGCAATAAATAAGTTTCCCAGCCACAAATAATTATTAGAACCTCCTTCCCATGTGCCAGCTTCAACCTCTGCTAGGTACGATACAGAGGCGGCCCTACCCTCTGGGATCTACAAAACGTTACACAGACACAGTATGTACACCGGGGAAGGGGGGCCACCCCAGCAGCCCGTGCCCTCGCCTGGTCCACAGTTAGCCCCACTGTCCTGCCTCAGCTACCTCTCTGAATAAGAAGCTGGGAGCCCTGCTGAGGGAAAAGTTGCTATGGTGAGAGAAAGGAGGCCATCAGGCCTCCTCCAAACAAACCAACTCCACCAGCCTCTGGCTCTTAAATAACAATCATTATCATCATCCAGAAATGTAAGGACTCAGCCCTGGTCAAGGTGGCAAAGGGTCTGTTTGTCTTTCCCCATTAGACAGAGGTCCTGTCTTGCTACCCTAATTGTAAAGGGGTGACTGGGAAGGGGTGGTAGGGACATGGTGGCGGTGGAGACTGCAGCCCCACTTCTCCAGGCTTTGCTGACAGGAGCCTGCTTTTCATTTTTATTTTTATCCCATGACTTTTTAAAAATCCTGTAACTTCTTTTTCGTACCTTGTTTTGCTAATTTTTCATAAAACTTTTTTCTACTTTTTTTGCCAGAAGTTTTTTTGTCACAACGTTTTTACATTTTTTAATCCCATAACTTTCACCCCATAATTTATTTTAATCCTGTAACTTTCTTAATTTGTTCTTTTAATAAACACTTGCATAGTTATATTGCAATTTTGTAAAAATGAAACCGATTATCTCATGTCAAGCATGCCCAGCATTTGCACACTATCAATACCTTTAATACTACAGCTTTCAAGACACACAAAATTTTAAGGCAAAAACAGCACTTTGCAACAATTTAAGAATTTATTACATTACAGTAGCATCACACCAGCAGTCCATAATGCCACTTTAGGCAAAAGTCTTTCAGTATTTCCATTATATATTCTGTTTACAAGAATTCATAAATTGCTAAAAGTCATTCTAAGAAAACTTGGCAAATAAAGCTTTGGACTGGAATTGGCATTTCTTTTTCTACTTTTCCTTGCCACTGTTTCTTTTAAACTACAGTATTGATGTTTTAAAATGTTTTAACTTATTTCAGAACATTAAGGTAGCAGTTGTATTTTTATTATTTATATTATTTATATTATTTTTAAATGACTAAGATAAAGTTTTAGAGAAATTATATTATAGGTAGGGCTGGTTTATGTTTTCAAATTTTCTAAAAATCAGCTTTGGTTTTAGAGC
>NW_020257720.1:0-36833 GCF_003255815.1 Theropithecus gelada
GCTCTAAAACCAAAGCTGATTTTTAGAAAATTTGAAAACATAAACCAACCCTACCTATAATATAATTTCTCTAAAACTTTATCTTAGTCATTTAAAAATAATATAAATAATATAAATAATAAAAATACAACTGCTACCTTAATGTTCTGAAATAAGTTAAAACATTTTAAAACATCAATACTGTAGTTTAAAAGAAACAGTGGCAAGGAAAAGTAGAAAAAGAAATGCCAATTCCAGTCCAAAGCTTTATTTGCCAAGTTTTCTTAGAATGACTTTTAGCAATTTATGAATTCTTGTAAACAGAATATATAATGGAAATACTGAAAGACTTTTGCCTAAAGTGGCATTATGGACTGCTGGTGTGATGCTACTGTAATGTAATAAATTCTTAAATTGTTGCAAAGTGCTGTTTTTGCCTTAAAATTTTTGTGTCTTGAAAGCTGTAGTATTAAAGGTATTGATAGTGTGCAAATGCTGGGCATGCTTGACATGAGATAATCGGTTTCATTTTTACAAAATTGCAATATAACTATGCAAGTGTTTATTAAAAGAACAAAATAAGAAAGTTACAGGATTAAAATAAATTATGGGGTGAAAGTTATGGGATTAAAAATTGTAAAAACGTGACAAAAAAACTTCTGGCAAAAAAAGTAGAAAAAAGTTTTATGAAAAATTAGCAAAACAAGTTACAAAAAAGAAGTTACAGGATTTTTTAAAAAGTCATGGGATAAAAATAAAAATGAAAAGCAGGCTCCTGTCAGCAAAGCCTGGAGAAGTGGGGCTGCAGTCTCCACCGCCACCATGTCCCTACCACCCCTTCCCAGTCACCCCTTTACAATTAGGGTAGCAAGACAAGACCTCTGTCTAATGGGGAAAGACAAACAGACCCTTTGCCACCTTGACCAGGGCTGAGTCCTTACATTTCTGGATGATGACAATGATTGTTATTTAAGAGCCAGAGGCTGGTGGAGTTGGTTTGTTTGGAGGAGGCCTGATGGCCTCCTTTCTCTCACCATAGCAACTTTTCCCTCAGCAGGGCTCCCAGCTTCTTATTCAGAGAGGTAGCTGAGGCAGGACAGTGGGGCTAACTGTGGACCAGGCGAGGGCACGGGCTGCTGGGGTGGCCCCCCTTCCCCGGTGTACATACTGTGTCTGTGTAACGTTTTGTAGATCCCAGAGGGTAGGGCCGCCTCTGTATCGTACCTAGCAGAGGCTGAAGCTGGCACATGGGAAGGAGGTTCTAATAATTATTTGTGGCTGGGAAACTTATTTATTGCTAGCATAGGAGAGAGGAAGGAGGCATGGATGGGGTTGTGGCTCCCTGGTGGTGTGATCGCAGCTCACTGCAACTTCCAACTCTCATGCTCAAGTGATCCTCCCACCTCAGCCTCCCAGGTAGCTGAGAGTATAAGCATGCACTACTATGCCTGGCTAGTTTTTAAATTTTTTTTTGTAGAGAAAAGGTCTTGCTATGTTGCCCATGCTGGTCTGGAACTCCTGGCCTGAAGCGATTCTCCCATCTTGACCTCCCAAAGCACTGGGATTACAGGCATGAGACATTGCTCTGGTCCATAAGGTTTTCTCTTTATTACTGTTTTGTTGTTTTGTTGTTGTTGTTGTTGTTGTTGTTGTTGAGAGAGTCTTGGTCTGTTTCCCATACTGGAGTGCAGTGGTACAATCTCAGCTCACTGCAACCTCCGCTTCCTGGTTCAAGCAATTCTCATGCCTGTAGCCTCCCGGGTTACAGGTATGAGCCACTGCACCTGGCTAATTTTTGAATATTTAGTAGAGACAGAGTTTTGCCGTGTTGGCCAGATTGGTCTCCAACTCCTGGCCTCAAGCAATCCGCCCTCCTCAGCCTCCCAAAGTGCTGGGATTACATGTGTGAGCCACTGCTCCTGGCTAAGAACCCGTCTCTGTTTAAATAAAAGAAGAAAATTCAGAATATGTGGAATACAGAACACCAAAGGCCAAAGTTATTTACCTCTCTGAGGTAATCTGTGTAAACAATTTGATATATATCCTTTCAAGTTCCTACTTGCTATGCATATATATACATATACACAAGTATACGTTGACACATTCCCCCTTCCCTGCTGTCGTGCTATTAGTCTTTGTTTTGTAGAAAGTGGACCAACTCTATGTTCTTTGCTGGCCTGTATTTCTCCTATTCAGTGATGTGTTACGAATATGTGTTTAAGTCAATTTATGCAACTCTTTAATACCATTTTAAAAGGTTATGATATACGATCATATGAAGGTATGACAATTGATTCCAACAGTTCCCTTTTGCACGTTTAATAATTTCCATTGATTTGCCAGGGTGAACATTCTCATGTCACGGCCACATCCTTTTGTATGGACATCCTTAGTTCTTCTCTTAAGTTAAATGTTTAAATAAACTTGCTAGATTAGTCTCATTTCTTAAAAAGTTCTTAACTGGTAGTTTATACGTAACATTGTAGTTTTATATGTACTTGCAAATAGCTATAGTTCCTGTAAAAAAAAAAGTGATAAAATTAAACTTTAACATATGCCAAAAATATTTTGACTTAGCGCTTCATTAAGTGCATGATTACAGTCTCTATATCTTTTGATTTACCTTTCTATCTTTACAATTTTCAGCCGAGACACTTGGAGGTCACATAGTAAATTAAGGTTCTCTTTTTTTAATAATCTCCATCTTTCTAAATTTGGTGAGTCACAATAAGTTATTTTGGGGTTGTTGAAAGCTGTGGCTCTGTTCTAAATTTGAGCCCAGAAATCATGCCACTTACAAAATATGCTTTGTCTTCCAACATCAGAGTGTTTGGTAGAAGATGACAGTTCTTGGAACTTAAAAAATCTAAAACAAGACAGGAACAGAATCTGGAAAATATTTCTGTTTCTGATAAGATGGCTGAGTAGGTACTCTGCAAACCCTCTCTCATAAAATAGACACGCTGGATAGTCCTTGCCAAGATATACTTGAACTTGCCATAAAAGAAAAACCCAGACTCTCTAAGAATGAAGATGAAGTGAAAATCAGAAGGCTACTATGAGAATAATGGGGAAGTAGCCCCTGTTATCAAGGTTATGTGTGCGTGTGTTCAATAAAAAGTTTCAAACCTAAAAAAAGTTGAGATAATTAATATTGCCCTACATATACACATCATCAACAATTTTTCATTCATGGCATGGCCAGCTTTTTGTTTGTTTTTCAAAGGTGGGGTTTTGCTGTGTTTGCCCAGGCTGGAGTGCAGTGGCATGATCTTGGCTCACTGCAACTTCTGCCTCCCAGGTTCAAGCAGTCCTCCTGCCTCAGCCTCCTGAGTAGCTGGGATTACAGGTGCCCGGCACCACATCCGGATAATTTTTGTATTTTTACTAAAGATGGCGTTTCACCACGTTGGCCAGCCTGGTCTCAGACTCCTGACCTCAGGTCATCTGCCTGCCTTGGCCTCCCAAAGTGCTGGGATTACAGACGTGAGCCACTGCACCTGGCCACAGCCAGCTTTGTTTCATTTATATTCCCACTTCATTTATATACATTCCTTCTTCCTCTGAATTATTTTGAAGTAAAACCTATAAACATCATATCTTTTTTTTTTTTTTTTTTTTTTTTTTGAGACGGGGTCTCGCTCTGTCGCCCAGGCTGGCGTCCAGTGGCCGGATCTCAGCTCACTGCAAGCTCCGCCTCCCGGGTTCCCGCCATTCTCCTGCCTCAGCCTCCTGAGTAGCTGGGACTACAGGCGCCCGCCACCACGCCCGGCTAGTTTTTTTTATTTTTAGTAGAGACGGGGTTTCACCATGTTAGCCAGGATGGTCTCGATCTCCTGACCTCCTGATCCGCCCGTCTCGGCCTCCCAAAGTGCTGGGATTACAGGCTTGAGCCACCGCGCCCGGCCCATCATATCATTTTTTAATTACCGTGTATGTATCTGTAGAAGACAAATAATTTTTAAAAATAAATATATTCGCAATGCCATTAAATACCAAAAAAGTAATACATTCGGGAAATAGCCATAAATCTAGAGTTCACATTTTCTTGACTTACTCATAAGTGATTTTTTCTAGGTTATCTATTTCAATCAGATACCTGTTTGCTCCTATTTACATTCTTAACTGAACAATGTCTTAAACTGACAGAAAATGCAGGTGATCTTATGACCAAATACCTCATGCAAGGAAAAAACTTGAAACTGCAAGAGGAGTCCCTCCAAATATAGAAAGGACCAGTATTTTAAGAGAGATGTTAACTAAAATGTGGCAATGTAAGGAGCAGAGCAGGAAGAACCTTTCCGTCGGAAACTTACAGCAAGTCAATTTCATAGTTCCTTTCCGTGGTCCTTCCACAACCACCTCTGGCATCTGTTTTCTCTACAATGGCGGTAACAATAGTAGCTATTTCCGAGCAGGAAAAGGCTTAGAGCAGTGCTAGAAGCGGGTCCTGGCTCTATAAAGTTCAGTTGTTTGTATATTGTAACAAACTTACTTTTTTTTTTTTGGTCAATAACAGATTTCTTTTGGAAAAGTAGCAGCCTCCAGTCCAGGGAACACCTGCAGTTCCCACTAAGTGAACATTGGTGTCTGCTAATCTTTGCCTCTGTTTCTCTCAATAACATACTGTCAAGCTGTTCCTTGATTTAGCAGTTTTATTTACTTTTTCTTTTTTTTCCCTTTCCCTTTTCCTGAAATACAGTCCCTCTCCGTTTCCCAGTCTGGACTGCAGCAGCGCCATCGTGGCTCACTGCCACCTCCACCCCGGTCTCAAGCAATCCTCCTCCATCAGCCTTCACAGTAGCTGGGACTACCCCCCGGGCACACCACGCTCTGCTCATCATTGTGGTTTTTGTTTTTCCGTTGAAACTGGGTTTGGGGCCAGACTCAGTGACTCATGCCTGCAATACCAGCACCCCCGAAGGCCAAGGCCGATGGATCACCCGAGGGGAGGAGGTGGAGACCAATAGCCCGAGCAACATGGAGGATCCCAGTCTCTACCAATAAAAAATAAAAAGCTAACCGGGCATGGTGGCTCACGCCTGCAATCTCAGTCACTCAAGAGGCTGAGGCAAGAGAACCACCCAAACCCAGGAGGCAGAGGCCGCGGGGAGCGGAGGCCCCGCCACTGCACTCCAGCCTGGGCAACAAGAGCGAAACTCCGCCTCAAGAATGAAAAAAAGAGAGACCAGGTTTCCCCTTGTTGCCCGGGCCGGTCTGGAACTCTTAGACTCAAGCGATCCGCCACGCTCAGCCCTCCAAAGACCTGGGATCCCAAGCGTGAGCCACCACGCCAGGCCGATCTATTCCTGTCTGATTAATAAACTGGGCCTTAGGGACTGGCTCAGGCCTGCAATCCCAGCACCTGGGGAGGCCGAGGCGGGCAGATAACCTGAGGTCAGAACATTGAGACCAGCCTGAGCAACATGGAGAAACTCTATCTCTTAACAACAACAACAAAAATATATAGATACATAATTAGCCCGGCGTGGTGGCTCACGCCTGCAATCCCAGCCACTCGGGAGGCTGTGGCAGGAGAACCACCCAAACCCGGGAGGCGGAGGCTGCGGGGAGCCGAGACCCTGCCACTGCACTCCATCCTGGGCAACAAGAGCGAAGCTCCCTCTCAAAACAAAAACCGAAAAAACAAAAACAAAAACAAAAAAAACAGAGACTCAATTTCACCATGGTGCCCAGGCCGGCCTTAACTCCTAGGCTCAAGCGATCCGCCCCGCTTGGCAATCCAAAGTCCAGGGATCACAAGCGTGAGCTGCCGTGCCAGGACGATCTGTTCCTTTCTGATTAATAAATTGGGTCATGTGCGCTGGCTCCTGCCTGCGATCCCAGCACCCCGGGAGGCCGAGGCGGGTGGATAACCTGAGGTCGGGAGTTTGAGACCAGCCTGACCAACATGGAGAAACCTCGTCTGTGCCAAAAAAAAAAAAAAAAAAAAAAGAACGAAATTAGCCGGGCGTGGAGGCTCAGGCCTGCAATCCCAGCCACTGGGGAGGCTGAGGCAGGAGAACCACCCAAACCCGGGAGGCGGAGGCCACGGGGAGCCCAGACCATGACACTGCACTCCAGCCTGAGCAACAAGAGCGAAACTTCGCCTCAAAACAAACAAAACAGACCTAATTTCACCATGTTGCCCAGGCCAGTCTGGAACTCCTAGGCTCAAGCGATCGGCTGCGCTCAGCCATCCTACATCTGGGATCCAAAGCGTGAGCCACCACGCCAGGCCGATCACGCCTATTAAGTAATCCCAGCACTTTGGGGGGCCTCGATGGGTGGATCACCTGAGGTCAGGAGTTTGGAGACCAGCCTGGCCAACATGATGAAACCCCGTCTCTACCAAAAATATTTAAAAATTAGCCGAGTGTGTGGCGGGCGCCTGCAATCCCAGCTACTCAGGAGGATGAGGCAGGAGAATCGCTTGAATCTGGGAGGCGAAGGTTGCAGTGAGCCGCGATAGCGCCACTGCACCCAGCCTGGGTGACAGAGTGAGACTCCGTCTCTAAAATAAAATAAAATAAAACAAACTGGACGGTGCACGCTGGCTCACGCTTGCATCCGCAGCACCCCCGGAGGCCGAGGCGGGCGGGTAACCTGAGGTCAGGAGTTTGAGACCAGCCTGACCAACAGGGAGAAACCCCTTATGTATCCAAAAAAAAAAAAAAAAAGAAAGAAAGAAAGAAAATTTAGCAGGCTATGATGGTTCCCGCCTGTGATCTCAGCCACTTGGTAGGCCGAGGCAGGAGAACCACCCAAACCCAAGAAGCAGAGGCCACGGGGAGCTGAGACCGAGCCACTGCACTCCAGCCTGGGCAACAAGAGCGAAACTCCGCCTCAAAAACAAAAACAAAACAAACAAAAAAAGGGAGACCCGGTTTCACCATGTTGCCCAGGCTCAAGCATCCATAGCGCTTGGCCATCCAAAGTCCTGGGATCACAAGCGTGAGCCACTATGCCAGGCCAATCTATTCCTTTCCGATTAATACATTGGGCCTTACACACTGCTCACGCCTGCAATCCCAGCACACGGAGGCCGGGGAGGGCAGATAACTCGAGGTCGGGAGTTTGAGACCAGACTGACGAACATGGGGAAACCCTATCTCCACCAAAATAAATAAATAAATAAAAAATACAAACTGAGCCGGGCATGGTGGCTCACGTGCAATGCCAGCCACTCAGGAGGCTGAGGCAGGAGAACCACCCAAACCCGGGAGGCGGAGGCCGGATGAGCCGAGACCTCGCCATTGCCCTCCAGCCTGTGCAACAAGACCGAATCTCTGCCTCCAAAAAAAAAAAAAAAAAAGTGACCGGGTTTCACCATCGTGCCCAGGCCGGTCTGGAACTCCTAGGCTCAAGCGATTTGCCGTGCTCCGCTGTCCAACATCCTAGCATCACAAGCGTCAGCCCCAACGCCCGGCTGACCTATTTCTTTCTGATTAATAAATTTGGCCAGACATGGTGGCTCACGCCTGCAATCCCGGCACCCCGGGAGGCCGAGGCAGGCGGATAACCTGAGGTCAGGAGTTTGAGACCAGCCTGACAAACATGGAGAAACCCCCTCTGTACAAAAAAGGAAAAAAAAAAAATACAAAATTAGTCTGGCATGGTGGCTCACCCCTGCAATCCCAGCCACTTGGGAGGCTGAGGCAGGAGAACCACCCAAACCTGCAGGTGGAGGCCGCAGGGAGCTGAGACCTCGCCACTGCACTCCAGCCAGGCTAGAAGAGCGAAATTTCACCTCAAAAATAAATAAAATTATAATAATAATAAAGAGACCGGGTTTTACCATGTTGCCCCAGGCCGGTCTGGAACTCCTAGGCTCAAGCGATCTGCTGCGCTCGGTGGTTGAAAGTCCTTGAATCACAAGCGTGAACCACCACGCCAGGCCGAGCTATTATTCCTTTCTGATTAATAAATTGGGCGATGCAGGGTGGCTCAGGCCTGTAATCCCAACATCCCGGGAGACCAAGGCCAGCGGATAACCTGAGGTCAGGAGTTTGATACCAGCTTGATGTACATGGAGAAACCCCTCTCCACCAAAAAATAAATAAATTAATTAATTAAAATACAAACTGAGCCAAGCATGGTGGCTCACGCCTGCAATTGCAGCCACTCAGGAGGCTGAGGCAGGAGAACCACCCAAACCCGGGAGGCTGAGGCCCTGGGTAGCCCAGACCCACCACTGCACTGCAGCCTGGGCAACAAGAGCTAAACTCGCCTGGGGAAAAACAAAAAGAGACCGAGTTTCACATGGTGCCCAGGCCGGTCTGGAACTCCTGGGCTAAGAGCATCCTCCCTGGGATTGTCTTAAAGTGTAGTTGGAAAAAGTAAACTAGCCCCAAAAACTTTTTGCAAAGCCTCATGTATAGGTGTTCCTAAATGATAAAATTGTGCTGCTTATTTTAAATATTTTGAAGTTTATAAAACTAATTGAGTTGCTTATCTTAACTATTTTGACATTTATAAAACTGGTAGCATGAAATTTTTTGAAATGTTTAACAACACACAGTATTTCTTGTAAACTTCATCCACACTCATGTATGGAGCGGTAGTTAACCCATTTTCACTGGTGTGTAGTATTGCACTGAGTAAACTTTCCACAACTGATCTACTTTTTCCCATTCTTCCCGTCACTCAACTCCCCGGATTCCTTCTATAATCTCTGTGAAAAATTTTATTTCCCAAAGATGGCACAACAATATTCCTCATACCATGTGCTCTTCTCTTTGTGACATTGCCACTATCCCATCAGGAAGTGGAGTTTAATTTCCCTCTCCTTGAATCTAGGTGGGCTTCCGACTGCTTCAACCAATAGAGCATTGCAGAAGTGATGCTGTGTGACTTCTGAGACTGGACCATAAGTCTTATGATAATGCAGTTTCCACGTTGTTCACCAGAACACTCATGCTCTTAGAGCTTTGAGTCACCATGTAAAAAGTCCAACTACCCCAGGGCCACCATATTTTGAGGAAGCCACGCCACATAGAAAGCCCAGTGTGTGCACACTGCAGTTGTCAGTCCTGATTTTCAAATCAGTGCCGCCCAGGTGTCAGGAACATCAATGAAGGTGCTTGCTGATGTTCCAGGCCCCATCCTTTGAGTCACTCCTAGCCTTTGAGTCTTCTCAACTGAGGTCTCAGATATCCTAGAGCAGAGACTAGCTAACCTCCTTGTGCTCAATCCACAGTCCTAATCCATGGGCACAACTGTCAACAACTATTAATAAGTTTTAGAGTAGTTTGGTGTACAGTTAGCTATACCAACCAGAACTCTTTGTTAGTAATGCCCCTCCTCTGGGCCCCATATCTACCTGGGAAAAATCATCCCTTTGCCTTCCAGGTCCCTCTAACTTTATCAACCAATGTTCTTTTCTCTAGTACCCACCAGAGCTCTTTCTAACTAAATCAGCTCATAATTCTTTATGAAAATGTTATAAAAACTCCGTACTAATATCTTTTCTCTGCCTCCACCAATTTCACAGGATTCTAGGTCTCCTGCTCAAGCAGAACCACCTTTCAACCATTTGCCACTCACTTCAACGTTTAGTTTCTCTGAAGACTTCTTTACCTTCGAGTAAATTTGTCTTAACAGTTTCTCCCAGTGTGGTTCACAGACCACCTGTGTCAGAATCACCTGGGTCCTTATGTAAAATACAGGTTCTGGGCAGCACCCCACACATACTGAATCAGGGTCACTGCATTTGTGGCAAGCGCCCAGGTGTGCCTTAAGCATCCCAGTGTTTAAAAATCATGACTCTCTTGGGAATTATTTAAAGGGGGTGGGAAGTCAGGGCATCTAGTAGTGCTTGGTGTAAACTTGAGAAAAGAGACCAGGGAGAATTCAGACAGAAATCCTTTTCCTTTTGCCAAGTAAAGCAATTAAAACTCCAGTGCTCTATAATCCTAGCCCTGTTTCTTTTCCCAGGCACTATAAAACCATGACCCCAAAGTGATACAGCAGATGCTCAGAAAGCACTGCAAGCCTTGAACTTCAAGTAACAAATAAATGAATACATGAAAGAATGTAGAACTTACGTCTACAAATCATTACAAATGAGGTTCTGATTTTCAGATCATGGTATGGGTTAGTGTCAAGGATGGGGAATATATTTATAATTTTCAATGATATTTTAAATACCTAATTGTCATATACACAAACATGCATGACTAACCATTAGCTCACTTACCCCCGGCATGGTATTTCACTAATGCTAAACAATGCCTCTGTGGAATTGCTCTCTCATTGTGCACCTTTATAAACATTCTTTCAGTTCTGTTTTCTTGTTTCCAAAGTTTGTTGTTTATAGATGTGTATATACCCTACCTTACTTCACAAAGGATTTTGAATATTTATTCCATGTGTATATAAAAACAAATACAGCCCAGATATGGTGGCTTATCCCTGTAATCCCAGCACAAAGCAGGCAGATAACCTGAGGCCAGGAATTCAAGACCAGCCTGACCTACATAAGGAAACCCTGTCTCTACTAAAAATACAAAAATTTGCCAGACGTCGTGGTGCGTGCCTGTAATCCTAGCTATTCAGGAGACTCAGGCAGGAGAATCTCTTGAACCCCAGAGGCAGAGGTTGCAGTGAGCAGAGATCATGCCACTGCACTCCAGCCTGGGTGACAGAGGGAGACTCTGTCTCAAAAACAAAAACAAACCAAAAAACAAATAATAGGTGGCAAGAATGTTTCCGTCCTCAAGTCAGCTGTTTCCCAATATTAGAGGAGCAGAAGCAAAGAACCAGGATTCCCCCATCCCTGTTTATCTGAGAAAATTATGAAAGTTGCCTGTCACTGAACTCGTCATGTAATGATCTAATAGTGTTTGAATATAACATTAAGAAATATGTTCTTAGCTCTATTCATGCCAATGTTTCCCAGCCACCATTTACTGTTTGTGTTCTTCTTCTAAGCCGCCACAAAATGTGCATGTAACAGGCAGGAAAGCAAGAAATAAAGGAAAGAGGAGACAGGGAGTGGAAAATCTGAAGTAAGAAGAATTCCTAAATAGAGAAATCTATCTCTTATGTTATAAGAATCATTGAATTCTCAAATCTCAGAGATGATTCACTAGAATGCTGCATCAACTTGACACTTGCCTTGTGTGATTTTCTCTTATACAGTGCTCTATTTTCACAGACATTTTCCAGTAATTTATAAGTGCTGGGAAAGTACAGATAAAGTGTATTTTCACTAGTGAACCTTAAGATGATGGCAGTTGCTACACGTCCTTTAAGTTCTCTGTCAGAGAATTTCTCTCTTTTAATGAGACATAAAAGAGTTCACTTTGCAACAATGAGCTACAAAAATAGTAACCAGAAAAGCAGCAAAATGAATTTAATGCTTAAAAAAATACAGATCAGGCCGGGCCAGTGGCTCATGCCTATAATCCCAGCACTTCGGGAGGAGGAGGTGAGACGATGGCTTGAAGCCAAGACCAGTTGAAGTTCAAGACCAGCCAAGTCAATATAGCAAGACCCTGTCTCTATAAAAAATTTAGAAATTAAGTGGGTATGGTGGTGCGTACCTGTAGTCCCAGCTACTAGAAGGGCTGAGGTGGAAGGATCATTTGAGTCCAGAAGTTTGGGGCTGCAGCGTGCTGAGATTACAATACTGCACTCCAGCCTGGACAGCAGAGTGAGACCCTGTCTCTAAATACACACACACACACACACACACACACACACACAGAGACATACACACACACACAGACATACACACACACACACACAAAGACAGACACACACACAGACACACACAGACAGACATACACACACACAGACACACACAGACATACACACACAGACATATACACACACAGACATACACACACACCCAGACATACACACACACACACACGTACCTACATACAGATCACATGTATTATTTCATTCGATCCTCACAGCAACCCTATAATATAGATGAAAAAAAGAAATTATTATATTTTCAGATTTTTTTACATGTGTTCTCTCTTTTTCTTGACACATACTCTCTTCTGATATCTATATAACTTCCTCCCTCACTTCTTTCAAGTTTTTCCTCAAATGTTACCTATTCAGAATTCTCCCTTGATTACTGAAAAAAAAAAAAAAAAACATAGTACGCCATCTCCTAGTCTCCCCCCATCCCCTTACTCTGCTTTAATTTTCCCCATAGCACTTTTGCCATATGACAAAATGTAGTTTTTGTATGCTTTCTCTACTTGGATGTAAACTCCATGGTGGTGGTAATTTAGTTTGTTTGCTACTATTTCTCCAATCCCAAAAGAGCACCTAGCACATAGTAGATGCGCAATAAACAAATGAATGCATTATTCCCATTTCATGAAGAACAAGTCAGGAAGTGTGGGCTTAAGAGATTTGACCAACATGGCACATCTAATGAATGGCAGATTAGTTTCTGCATCACAGGTGTAAATTCCAAGTCACCCTATATTTTCAGGACCATCAGAAAGAGACTGTGTTAACTTGATGTACACTATTGACTTCACCGGCATTAATTTCTAAATAATGTGGACCTTCTTTTGCTGCTTCACGAGTGTTATCTGGAGAAAGAAATGAAAGCAGGCCACGTTTCCTGATACTGGATAGGATGGCAGGAAAACATCTAAGCTGAGCCATAGGCAGGGCAATCTGCAGCCCACCAAGAAGTGATGCCCATTTCCTCGGTGTCAATCCTACTTCCATGCTCCCTAAACAAGCCTTTTACAGATTATTTCAAAGCACTCTTTGCCAATAAGCAAACAGTGATTTCTTCCACAATGATAGCAGCTTGAGATATGATGCAATTAAGATAACAAAAACCATTGGCTATTCTCATAGTGGACCATTTAGCAGTATGACAGGTATGCGATATCCCATGAACACTGGCAAGGGGAACAGCCTTTGTAAATGGGTCCAATAATTGCTGTGCTTTCATCAGATTATAAGCATAGCAATAAAGAAGTCCTGATGTAATTTTAGACAGTACTTTCCCTTGGCCTTTCAAGAAGACTAACACACTTCTAACACTAAACACAATTTAATTTAACCTAACTCACTTAGAAATAGTAAACTCTCTATTCACTACCATTCTATTAGCCTATTAACAGCCTATCCTCTATTAACCAACACTTTCAAACAAATCCTAGAAGTGAATGTTAAAATTGCAAGAGGCTTAAGAAATCATCTATTAAAAGTCCATTATTTTAAAATAAATTTTTGCTAACTAACTTATCAGTTACACCCAGTCAGGAAGCAGTGCAGTCAGACTAGCACCCTCAATGTGCTTTCTACTGCACACAGTAGGATTGCATTTTGCACAGGATCTGCCATTCCAAGAACACTGTTGACTGGATGGATTTGAATTTAATGGCCTTGAAGCCTGCAACATCACAAAGTAATTTGGAATGATTGGTAAATCATTGGGAGGAACATACATTAAATGACTTTCATTACACTATTTACATTCTTTAGATAGTGTTTGATCTCTGAGAATTTATAATGTCAGTACAGGTTATATATAATAAACGTTATTAATGAAAATGTTTGGTCAAGCAGTACAATCAATTTTCTGACCAAACCTGAAGGTATAATTTTTTTTTAAATTACAAAGTCGGAGGCCAGTAAGGAATCTGAAAGGCTAGAACACTGATCTAGAATTACGTCAGCTAATGCTTATTCTATACTAATGTATTCTTTAAATTCACAAACATACACTAACCAACTCCCACATGCCCGTGTGGAAAACCTTTATTAGCTGTTCACTAAACCATTTCCCTCTCCCTCCTAGGCACAGCTAGACTACCCTTTTCAGCCTCCATTGCGGTTAGCTACAGCTGCATGACTGAGTTCTGGTCACCGGGCTATCAGAAGCAGTGATATATGCCATAACATTCTTCCATGTGTGATCCTCCATTTACCTTCCTCATCTTCCAACCAGATGCAGGAAATCTAGTGAAACTCTCTAGGAGCTCCAGGAGACAGCAGAGCCACAAGGTGGAAGGAGCCTGGGTCCCTGAGTCACATGTGCAGGAGAGGAATGTAAGTGCCATGGAAACACCATGGAGTATCTTAGGAAAGGCTTTCCAGAAGCTCTGGTAGCAGAGATGGATATTGAATTAAGGTTAAAATGGGAAGAAAAGAAAGCAAAGTCCCCTTAGAAGAGAAAGCATACATAGAACTTCAGATGTGAAAATACTAGACGACATTTCAGAACCAACAAGTTGTCTAAAGTAACTGGCATATGTAGTAAAACACAGGCAAAGCTCTGAATCTTAAGATAAAAATTGAGTTGTGGAAAGATTATGAAGAGGCTTGTGTGCCAAGTTAAAGAATTTAGACTTGAGGCCGGGCACGGTGGCTCAAGCCTGTAATCCCAGCACTTTGGGAGGCCGAGACGGGCGGATCACGAGGTCAGGAGATCGAGACCATCCTGGCTAACACGGTGAAACCTCGTCTCTACTAAAAATACAAAAATCGTTAGCCGGGCGAGGTGGCGGCGCCTGTAGTCCCAGCTACTCGGGAGGCTGAGGCAGGAGAATGGCGTGAACCCGGGAGGCGGAGCTTGCAGTGAGCCGATCGCGCCACTGCAGTCCAGCCTGGGCAACAGAGCGAGACTCTGTCTCAAAAAAAAAAAAAAAAAAAGAATTTAGACTTTACCCTATAGGCAGTAGAATCCAGGAAAAGGCTTTAAAACTGGGAAGTGACATAAACAAAACTATCCATTAGAAGGTAAACTCTGGTGCCCTGTGGAAAAGAACTTGAAGAGGGAAGCTGGCATGAGAAGGAGGCAAGTATTAGACTATTGGAAAAGTCCAGGCAAGAGGCAATGCAAGGAAGGATTCAGGCTGCATCAGAAGAAATTGATACAAAAACAGATACAAGAGACCATAATATTCCAGTAGCTGTTAGGTGTAAGCCAGTGGTCCCCAACATTTTTGGCACCAGGTACCAGTTTCATGGAAGACAATTTTTCCACAGACTGGGGGGGGGGGGAGGATGGTTTTGACACGATCCAAGTGCATTACATGTATTGTGCATTTTGTTTATATTATTAATACATTACAATATATAATGAAATAATTATACAACTCACCATAATGTAGAATCAGTGGGAGCCCTGAGCTTGTTTTCATACAACTAGACAGTCCTATCTGGGGGTGATGGGAGACACTGACAGATCATCAGGCATTAGATTCTCATAAGGATCATGCAACCTAGATCCCTTACATGTGCAGTTCACAATAGGGTTTGCAACCCTGTGAGAACCTAATGCTGCTGCTGATCTGACAGGAGGCAGAGCTCAGGCAGTGATATGGTTTGGCTCTGCTTCCCCCAAATCTCATCTCAAATTGCATTCCCCACATGTTGAGGGATGGACCTATAATCCCTACATGTCAAAGGAGGGAGGTGATTGGATCATGGGGGTGGTTTCCCCCATGCTGTTTTCACGACAGTGAATGAGTTATCACAAGATCTGATGGTTTTATACAGGGTTCTTCCCCCTTTGCACTCTCTCTCTCTCTCTCTCTCACCTGCTGCCATGTAAGATGTGCCTGCTTCCCCTTCCACCATGATTGCAAGTTTCCTGAGGCCTCCCCAGCCCTGCAGAACTGTAAGTCAATTAAACCTTTTTATAAATACCCAGTCTCAGGCAGTTCTTTACAGCAGTGTGAGAATGGACTAATACAGGCAGTAATGTGAGCAATGGGGCGCAGCTGTAAATACAGAGGAAGTTTCACAGACTGATACCGGTCCTTAACCCCAGGGTTGGGGACCCCTCGTGCAATCAGTCAAAAGTAACATTAACCAAAACAGGGAACACAGAAAAGATACAGATTAGAAGGAAAAGATGATAAATTTACTTTTAATTACATTGAATTTGAGGTCCAAACTACGGAAGCTATCCAGTGGGCATTTTGCATTACATATGTAGAACTTAGAAAAAAATTCAAAATTGGAAGTATAAATTTGGGAGCTGGCAATGTAGAGATGGTATTTAATCCAATGGAATGGATGAGATCTGCCACGAAAAGAGTGTAGAGTGAGAAGAGAAGAAGGAAGAGATTTCACAAGATATTTGAAAGAGTGGTTAGAGGAGTATAAAAAGCATCAGGAGAGGAAAGTGTCATGAAAACCAAGGGAGGTGGGACTTTAAGACTCTCACTTATGCAGAGGAGGTCAGACCAGACCCTTCAGGGAAACCAGATATGCTAACTAGGTACAGAGTAGGGTTACAGCGCCTGGAATCCTGTCAGGCACTGTGGGCATGTTCCAAAGATTTGCCAGAGAATGCAAATCTGTCATCAGATTGAACTGATAAGTTTTGGCTGGAAGTCAAAGATGGAGCAAAAGGTCAAACACCAAGTAAATGCAGAACCTTGGAGGTGGAGGATCAAGACTGGAAAAAGGCAAAAAAAAAAAAAAAAGAAAAAAGAAAAAAAAAGGTCTTGGATTTTTGCTGGAGCTCCTACTTGCCAAGTTCTGGCCAGAGGGTAGACTGGGTCAGAATAAACACAAGAGGTGGTCAATTGTTCCCAGGAACTAGAAGCCTGAAGGGCCACTGGAAATTGGCTAGTAGGTATTGAAGCAATTTTGTTAGCTTTGGAAGAAGAAAAGGCAAACTACCGAAGGCAATGAGTGGAGACGTCTTCCTCAAGATTGCTGACTGCTAATGGAATTTTGTGTGGAAGCTTGAGGAGTAGGGAGGCTGAAAAGAAGATGCTGAAGATATTTGTAGGCTAAGGGTAAGAATCAATTGAAGAAAGCGACATGGAAGAGTGAAAGAATGTATAATATAAGAAATCAAGGTGGGAGTCAGGAGATGGAACCAAAAGACCTATGAAGATGCTACCTCTGAAAATAATGTCTTCTCTTGCTTTATTGTCTTTGTCAGTTCTTGCCGCTAAAACAAAACACCTGAGACTGGATAATTTATAAATAATATACATTTATTTCTCACAGTTCTGGAAGCTGGAAAGTCCAAGATTAAGGTGCTGGCAAGGCCCCACTTCTTAACACTATATATCACATTGCGATCAAGTTTCAACATATGCATTTTGGAGGACACATTCAGACCATAGCATTGATCTTATGTTTTGGTGGGAGAGGAAAAAAAAAAAAAACCCAGGAGAATAATATGGCAGAAGTCTAGAGAACTGGTGAGGGATATTGCGGGAGTTCATAACTGACGGTCTTTGTTTTCTTAGTAAAGCCAGGCTGGGTCAGGCACTCGGAGAGCTGGAATGTGGAGGGTGCCCACAGGTTTGAAGAGGAGAAAGTAAAGCTTTGGAATAATGGGGGCTGTAGAGAAAGAGACTGTCCGGGCTAGATGAGTAATTAGATTTGCACTGAAGGCACAGCTTAGGCAGGGAGTCAGAAGGAGACAAGATGTTTTCTAGAATTTCCTAGAGATGATTAGAGCCAGAGGGTCTAAGATCAGGGAAAGAAAGAAATAAACCAGCTAGTTTGCCTGCTAGGAACAAAGGAAAGAAAAGAGGATAATGAATCCAAAAGTGTCAAAGAGCATATGATGAAAGGACCGATTGACCAGTCTGCCCTGAGCTGCTTCTAGGCTGAGGTCAGAGCCTAGCACAGTTCCTACCACAGTGTCTGACACACAAAATACATGCAACAAATGTGGAATAAATGAAAGAACAAGTGAACGACTGAATGAACAAGCACACGCTGGAAATTGGAGGAAAGGAAGTGGACTAGGAAGGAATCAAGAAGCAGGACTGTGTCCTGAGGCAGAAGAACAGGTTTTATGGAAATGGAAAAGTTTGAGAAGAGAAAAAAATACAAGGTTGCCGGCAGAGAGTCATTTCAAAATTCAGATTTTCAGAGGAGCAGCTAAAAGTGATCCAAAAGTCCAAAATATACTTCTGTCAATGGAATTGGTAAAATGAAATGGAGGTAAATGTCTGTGTCAGGGCAGGCCATTTGATGGCTCATCAGTAAATATCATGATGTCGCTAAAGTTGACAGTAGATGCTACAATAGAGAGAAGCTGTGAGCCAAGCTCCAAAGTCCCTAGGGTGAAGAAGAAATGACTCAGGGTAACAGTAACGAGAACTTGAATAACTTATAAATTTATTTATATCATCGAGATAATAACATGGGCCCTCCCTACCACCTGGAATTCTTGTAAGGATTAAATAAAAGAATTGCATCGATGTTTTTGTTTGAAAGTAAAAGATGCAAGTGTTCAAGACACTTCATTGTTGGGTGAAAACTACATAAAATTGTCAGAAAGCAGTTTTGGGGAGCCAGGATAATGCTGAGTCCTTTTTAAGAAGCCAAAATAATATCCATTCTGACTAGTGTGAGATGGTATCTCATTTGGTTTTTTGTTTTTCTGGGTTTTTTTGAGACTGAGTCCCACTCTGTTGCCCAGGCTAGAGTGCAGTGGTGCAATCTTGGCTCACTCCCGGTTCAAGTGGTTCTCCTGACTCAGCCTCCTGAGTAGCTGGGATTACAGGCATGCACCATCATGCCTGGTTAATTTTTGTGTTTTTAGGAGAGACAGGGTTTGGTCATGTTGGTCAGGCTGGTCTCAAACTCCTGACCTCAGGTGATCGGCCCACCTCAGCCTCCCAAAGTGCTGGGATTACAGGCATGAGCCTGTAATCTAGGCTATAAACTGAGCCTGTAAACGCAGTTCCTAGATTCCTTCCTTATTTGTTGCCTCTCAGGGCCTGTGCCCCTGACACAAGTCTCCCTGACCACACAGATGTATCTGTCTTACATTTTTAATATTCTTCCCACCATTTTTTTCTAATGATGACCTGTTTGGAATCCTAACTTCTGCTCATTCCCACCCTGCATTCTTGGACTTCTGAGTTTGGTCTATTTCATGATGAGACACTGTTCACTTGCTTTTAACTTCTAAACATTAAACCTTTTTGATTACAGTAAACTTAACTTCTCTAACAAGTACAAAACTCAGGTACCCTTTAGACCATCACTGAGACTCTGGGATAGTGTTTCTTGGCTCTTTTGAGAACAAGGACTATCAAACCTGAGGCTAACCACTCTTGCCTGCTGCCCACCTGCAACTTCATACTCACTTGTTCTATCCCATCCCTCTCCCAAAACCTGTTCTAGTATCTGTACATTTCAAAGCTGTAGGAAAAGAACCATGGGGGGTAAAAATGAAAATGTTAGAGGGGAAAAAGAGAAAATAGAGGAGTTAGTTACAAGGGAAGAAGATAAACATTAATTCTAGATCAGAAGTATTTTGGATAACAGAAATAAAGGTTTTGAAAATGAAAAAGTATAAGAATGAGTACAGGGATCGTAAAAAGGTTCAGTCTTCTCTTCATTCCGTTGATCCTGCCACAAGAATAAAAGGAGGCAGGGTTTTATTGCAAGAGAGAAAACTGAAAGAGATGAGATTGAGATCTTGAGGAGGTGGAAGATGTCTTCAAAAAACTGCTGCAAATAACTCCCCAGGAAATCAAGATGTTTTGAATTAAAAGAAGAGGGATGAGTCCAGGTGATGTTACACAGAATAAATTGCAGTTAGCCCAATCTCGTTATCATAAAACACTGAGAGTGATAATGTACTTGCCGGCTGTTCCTATACAACAAAATAGCAACAGATGTTATTATAATCATGATAAGCTTAATAGACTTTTTCACAAACTACATTTAATCATTTCTGAATAAAGGAATAGTCAAGCAGATAATTTATTAATACAAAAAGAAGAATAAAAATGAATGCAGTACCCAGTTTAAAAAGCAATTTTTTTGATTCTCGCTCTGCTACATTCTTTCCCGTAAAGCAAACTACTGTAACAAAATGAAGTTTGCATTTGGGTTATATCCAAGGGCATTATTCAATTTCACAATTTCAACTGTAGTTATTCCACTGTAGTTATTATATTAATTCATGGTGCCTAGAATCACTTAAAAAAATCTGTCAACAGTTATGGTCCTTTCTTCTTTTTCCTGTGGGTATTATCTTGCCTATCCTCAAACAACATAATGGAGAAAAAAAATGACTGTTAAGTGTAACATTAATTAAAGTGCAGAAAACCATAGTCAACATTGCACTTGCAAGGTCTGGAATGGAGAACTAATGTATAGAATATTGTCCAGGGGCAAAAATTCATGTATATACAGGACATGGTAGATCAACTTCTCTACTGCATTATACACATTCAACTGGCTTAAGTTAAAAATGAATGAATACATTGAAACTATAGTCACACAAATAACACAATCTTGGAATCATATATAATTCTATCATTTATAAAATGTTTGAGAGCTGTGGTCATTTAATTTTAATTTTTTTTTTTTTTTTTTTTTTTTTTGAGACAGGGTCTTGCTCTGTCACCCAAGCTGGAGTGCAGGGGCACAATCTCATTTCACTGCAACCTCCGCCTCTTGGGTTCAAGTGATTCTCCTGCCTCAGCCTCCCAAGCAGCTGAGACTACAGACGTGCACCACCATGCTCGACTAAATTTTTTTTTTCTTTTAGTAGAGACAGGGCTTTGCTACGTTGGCCAGGTTAGTCTTGAACTACTGACCTTACGTGATCCACAAGCCTTGGCCTCCCAAAGTGCTGGGATTACAGGCATGAACAACCGCACCTGGTCTGTGATCATTTTTGATAAATGATTTTTACAACAACCTAGTGAAATAGAAAGTGCATTATGCTCACTTTAGAAGTAAATAAAGGGAATCATGGATAGATTAAGCAACAACTACTAGGTCAGAAAGCTAATAAATGAAGAGTCAGTAGTTTGCAAGAACTTAAGTTCTCTTTCAGACAGTTTTCTTGCTACTATATTTTTTAACATTTTAGGGCTTATCTAAACATCAATATCATCTACAAGTTCAATGAGACCCTTAGAAATCTTCTTTCATGTCTTGTCACAGTTCTTTCTCCAATTTCTAACAATAGAGTCTCCCAAGATTCTCTCTCTTCAAGAATGTTAGCCCACTCTTCACTTCCGTCTGGAAGATGATTATACGATCTACCACTTTGAGAAAATTCAAGTTAGGAATAAATACCCAACTTGATATCTATAAAAGAACATATATTTTTAGTTTCAATATTTCCTCTAGACAAATAAATTATTTGCAGATAATTTTATTCCATTGATATTATGTTCTTTATTGTACTGTCTCCTTTTTCATATACTATGTGCTACTAGGCTACTCTGTTAATTCAATAGAAGAATAGCAAACTTTCTGTCTCTACTGCTGTTGAAATTGCATTGACAATTCTATTATCTAGAAATCCAGAGTTTTACCGGTTTTCAGTGAAAAGGACTGGGATCTATATTGGGACGACGTTACATTTGCTGATGCTTAAATTAGCTAATCTTATCTGACAGTAGTAAAAGTAAAGATACATTTTGCATCACTATATCACTTCCTAAGGAAGATAAGCTTTTGGCTGTTAGGCTAACTCTATATAAATTCAAACTGGAGATAGAAGGAAAGCTTACACAATTGTGCTAAAGATAGGTACTCAAATATAATGAAAAGGCTGAATTTGGATGTTTCATTTCCTCATTACACTGTCTTAAAAGATGTGAGTCAGAAAGCCTTTACATTAGTCCAGTACATTCTGTTTTCTAATTCTCACCACTACCTATTGATTTTATTTTCCAAGGCTTTTTGAATTAACATCCCTTGACTGACCCATAAAAGGATTTGAGTTGAATAATCAGACTCATGCGTTAGGTTAGCATAGTCCCTGAAATAGCAACATCAGTGTGACTGGAATTTGTTAGAAATGCAAATTTTGGGGTCCACTCTAAGCCTACGGAACCAAATACTGATGACGGAGCCTAAAATCTATGCTTTAACACACTCTCCAGATGATTCTACAATAGCTAAAGTTTGAGAACCACTGCTTTAGTTAATTAAAGAGATGGAATCAGATAGAACCCAAACTCTCTAAAGAGAGTTTTAGAAAGAAAATCAGAAATTGATGCACTGTGTTTTGCGACATAGGTCTTTAGGAGCCACACTTCCCTGTGTGTGTGTTTACCCTCAAGACAACATTCTGAGACAATATCCACTGTTTTATAGTTGTCTGCAAGTGGAAAGTACGCTTCTAGAAAACCTGTGTTTGGGAGAGAATAAGGAATTCCAGTTTTATGTGGTTTCTAACTAAAAGGAATGTAGTTTCATTCCTTAATTAATAATTGATTAACACTCCTTACAGAACATTCTCACAAACCTCCTTTTTCACAAACCTGGGGCTGACAACAATATAATTTGCATATTGTAAAAATGATACAATATAATCATACACTAACAGCTTTGAAGGTTTTACTCTGTATAAAATATTTAGATTTAAAAGTTCATTTTCTGCAATAAAACTCAAATAATTACTGATGACTTCTTAGTAAGTTAAATGTACACACAATTTTAGATACATTGGATGAAAACAGATGGTTACAAGAATTTTCAAACTAGAAGAGTAATCCTTTTACTTTTTGTGGGGCCTTCAGGAATAATTATAGTTAAAGATCATCTTCTGAAAAAAGAGAAATCTTCACATAAATTTTTACTGAATTATGTCATTGGTTTTTTACACAATCTACATAATTTTTTTTGTAATGACAGAAATATGTTATAATTAGTATGATCATTCTTAGACATTTTAGTACTTTCATTTACAAGTAATTGTTAGTATTGGAAAGTGGCATTTATAAATCTGAATGTTAACTGCAGTCATTACTCATAGTCACTCCTCTTTTGGAGGTCTGGGTAATGACCCTAGTATTTCACCTTTCTTTGAATATACAACGAACCACCAAAGGCTTTCTCCTAAGTAAATCAGCTGCTGTCAAGAGACTTTCATTATTCCAAAAATTGATTAAGCTGACATATGGTTTATCATGTGGAAGTTTGCTTTGAATTTCTGAACTATGTCTTTACAAATCAATATCCATAAGGATCTTTGTTATAAGTGGGCTAAGGACATGAATACACAATTCTTAAAAGAAGATCCACAAATGGCCAAAAAACATAAGAAGAATGCTCCACGTTACTAATGATCAGGGAGATGCAAATCAAAACCACAATGTGATACCACCTTACTCCAGCAACAGTGGCCATAATCAAAAAAATATAGATGTTGGCATGGATGCAGTGAACAGGGAACACTTGTACACTGCTGGTGGGAAGGTACACTAGTACAATCGCCATGGGAAACAGTGTGGAGATTCCTGAAAGAACTAAAAGTAGAGCTACCATTTGATCCAGCAATCCCACTACTGGGTATCTACTCAGAGGAATCCCACTACTGGGTATCTACTCAGAGGAAAAGGAGTCATTATCAAAAAAGATACTTGCACATGCATGTTTATAGTAGCACAATTCACAATTGCAAAAATGTGGAACCAACCCAAATGCTCATCAATCAACAAGTGAATAAAGAAACTGTGGTGTATATATACAATGGAATACTACTCAGCCATAAAAAGGAATGAGTTAATGGCATTCACAGTGACCCAGATGAGATTGGAGACTATTATTCTAAGTGAAGTAACTCAGGAATGGAAAACCAAACATCTTACGTTCTCCCTCATAAGTGGTGGCTAAGCTATGAGGATACAAAGGCATAAGAATGACACAATGGATTTTGGAGACTTGGGGAAAGGGTCAGAAGGGGGTGAGGAATGAAAGACTACAAATAGGGTGCAGTGCATAGTGTCTGTGTGATGGGTGCACCAAAATCTCACAAATCACCACTGAAGAACTTACTCATGTAACCAAACATGACCTGTTCCTCAATAACCTATGGAAATAAATAAATAAACAAATAAAAATGTAAGTCAAATCTGTTTCCTTATATAAATTAGATTATGATATAAGTTTTGATTCTTCACTAAGAGTCTATTGCTTAAATTTTTACAGCAATAGCCAGAAGTATGTTGCGTAATCAACTACCAGCTACGTATCTGTAGATTTGATTTTGTTGAAAGTTCCACATATATAAAGCAGTTCAAAATTAAGTACATTATCTTAAAATTGTACGACAGTTTTGATTTCATAGTACTATCAGACACAAATCCCATAATTGCCAGTTGAATAAGTATTTAATATGGTTCAGTATGATAAACTGTATGTGTATATTTTTTAAAATCGAGTTTCCTGTTCCAGCTAGATTTTTCCCACAACCATTTAAAAGGAATATAAAGGACCATACAGATATCCATAAAACAACTTTCAAGACATTTTAAAAGATAGAAACTATACAAAGTATCTTCTCTGACCATTATGGACTGAAGCAAAACTGAAAAAAAAACTAGAAAAATCACAAACGTGAAAATTAAGCAAAACACACTTAAATGGTTAATGGGTGTCCATTGTTAGGCTGCCATAAAAATTACTACAGACTTGGTGGATTAAGCAACAAAAATTATCATTTCCATAAATGTGGAGACTAGAAGTCCAAGATCAGCATGACAACATGGTTGGTTTCTTCTGAGGGCCTCCAGCATTGGCTCATATATGGCCATCTTGTATCTTCACATGGTTTTTCTTCCGTGTATTTTCATGCCATATTTTCTTATAAGAATCCTAGTCACATGAAAATAGGACCAACCATATGATTTAACTGTGGCTTAATTGCCTCTTTAAAGACTCAGTCTCCAAATACAGTCATATTCTGAGGTACTGGAAGTTAGGACTTCAGCAAATGATTTTTTAGTTCACAATAAAGTTCAAAGAACAAATAAATCATTTAAGATAAATAAAAATGGAAACAGCATGCCAAAACTTATGGGATCTAGCAAAAGCAGTGCTTGAAGGGAAATTTACAGCTATAAACGCCTACATTTAAAAAGACAGGATCCCATATTAACAACCTAACTTAATGCTTTCATTCTTATAGAGGCCCAGGTGAATCTCACATGTGCATATTAAAGATTCAATTTAAAATAAACTCCCAAGTCACAATGGACATTTACCCTAGAATACATATTTCAGCATCGGCCTGGGGCCATGCAAGGACAATTCCTAGAAGGAGGGTAGAGTCCACAGCTGTTCTAGTTATGCACCTTTTGTGTTTACCTTTACAAACGTTAGCAGGAGAATATGGTCTGGGTAGCCCACCCCGGATGCCGAAAGAAAATGGTAAATTATAGAGACAAAATGGTATAGCAGTTTGACTTTTACTTCTCAAGGTCTCGTGGTTCCACTATCCCCGGCCACAGTTGGGTTCTCTTATGCGAGTAAGTTGGTGAAAGCTAACACCTGTTATTGGAAGTGGGGAGATACTGGGAGTAGCTTCTCTCTTATGGAACAATAAATATTACCTAAAAGAAATGAACTCTGGAAAGAACAATTAGATGGTGCAGGGCATGTGTGCAAGTTAAGATATACTTGGGTTTGGCTTAGGTAGCCGTTAATATCAGGACATCAACCTGGTACCAAAATTAGCTCAAGGCAATCCATCAACAATAGCATTTCTTTTCTCCTTTTTAGGTTGGCCTAGCCCCTCAGTCTAGTATTTCCTTACTCACTAAATGATGCTGAGAATAACCCTAACATCAATAGTATCTTTCATTAGTGTTAAATGAGAGGTACTATGTTAATTTGATATTTATTAATTTCTTAATATTTATTTTAAAACTTAAATGTGATAGAATAGCTTTCCCTTAGGTTAATTTTCATGGTTTCATGGTTAAAAAGGAAAAGACTTACAAAGAAAAAGAAAGAGAGAGAAAAAGAAAGAGAATTCAGCTCAGGTATTTCTGCAGAACATTTAAATTAATTCTACTCTTTTTATAGTGACACTGCTTTATCTGCCACCATGATTGTTTTTGCCTCATCTTCGTTTGTGGCATAGTTGCTTGGAGTTTGGCCAGCGTATCTATGTGAGTAATGTGTTTACTGCTACGATGGGGAAGGTTCCAGTTTTAGTGCTTACTGTTGCTTGGTCTGTAGTTTGTTCTTGGCTTTTTTTTTTTTTTTTTTTTTTTTTGGAGACGATGTCTCTCTCTGTCGCCCGGGCTGGAGTGCAGTGGCGCGATCTCAGCTCGCTGCAAGCTCCGCCTCCCGGGTTCACGCCATTCTCCTGCCTCAGCCTCCCGAGTAGCTGGGACTACAGGCGCCCGCCACCTCGCCCGGCTAGCTTTTTGTATTTTTTAGAGACGGGGTTTCACCGTGTTAGCCAGGATGGTCTCGATCTCCTGACCTCGTGATCCGCCCGTCTCGGCCTCCCAAAGTGCTGGGATTACAGGCTTGAGCCACCGCGCCCGGCCCTCTCTTTTTTTTTTAATCCTAGAGATTTGCTTGAAAGATGAAGCTGTCACAGAGGCACCCAAGAAAGTCATGACAATTCTCCTTTACTGTGCAGCTTTGTTTAGGAGAAATGCAGAAAAGTGCAGAAGTTGCAGGAGTGTAATGTTTACAGAAAAACAAATGTAGTCTTTTTACATTTGTTCAATGATTTTGTTTTGTTTGAAGTGTTGCTTCTCCTGCGTCCCCCATCCCCACCTCCCACCTCCTTGGCCGACCTAACTTTTAACCCAAAGCACCTTCCAGTTCTTTTTGATTGAAAATTAGGTTCATACAGGGGAACTTCGTCTTCCTCACATGAAGACCAAAGCTGGGCCCCCAGACTTCCTCCTTCAGTAGTTTACACATTACATCCAGACACGCCTTGCTTGTCACATCCCCACTCTGACTTGGAGACATCCAGGGACATGGACACCTGCAGGAATCAACCCACGGTGCCAATTCCACTTTCCCATCTCCTTTCACACCATATCCCTGTAAGAGCTCTGCTCGTGTAAACTGGCTTATCCATTGTCACCCCAAACTGGCTTCTACTATCTCAACTTTGCCTGTTCTCTCATACTATTTCCTCTTCATTATTACTTTCTGTATTAGGATTCTCCAAAGAAACAGAACTAATAGGAGGTATGGACTCATGTGCACATGTATGTATGTATGTATGTATGCATCTACCTCTCTACGTATCTGTCTGCCTATGTGTATGTCTGTCTATTATCTATCTATCTGTCTGTCTATCTATCCATCCATCTATCATCTATCATCAAATCAGGAATTGGCTTGTGTCCAAAATCTGCAGAGTCAGTCTCCTAGTTGAAGTCTGCAGGTCATGGACTGCTGTAGAACCAGAAATAACTAATGTTCTAGTTTGAAGGTCATCAGGTCAGACAGTAGAATTGTCCAGTATTTGGGAGAGAGTCAGCCTTTTGTTCTATGCAGACTTTCAGCTCACCCACGTTAGGGAGGGCAATCTACCTTACTCGGTCTACGGATTTAAATGCTAATCTCATTCGAAAGCACTCTTGTGAAAGTTTTCAGAATCATATTTGACTAAGTATTTGGACACTCCATGACCCAGTCAAATTGACACAGACAATCAACCTCACACTCTCCTTACAAACACTTGAAGCCAGTTATGGTTGAAGCCAGTTGTGGTTACTCCCCTAGAGACAAAGTTCTTCAACCTGAACCCCTCGGGCCTTCAGCCATTCCTCATACAGTGGAGTTTGAGGTATATTAGCACCTTGGTTGCCCTTTCTCTTCACCTCCTCACAGTTTTATACCAAAGCAGGGAGCTGGTTTTACTCCTCCAGTTCTCTAAGACTGACCAGACCTCCCTTGTTTTTTTGGTTTTATTCTTTTGAGGCACTCAGTAAAAATGATTCCTGGATGTGTATGCAGAATAAAGAACTATAGCCTCTAGGACCCACCGTTTATGTTTGGTTGAATGCAAGTGTTCATCTATTTGTGTTTTTCAACACACAGTGGAGATAGTTTATCAGACTGGGAGGAAATGGTGGCATGAGGTTTGGAGTTTTTGAAGCTGGCTGTATCAGAGAACAGAAGATTGGAATATTAAATCCTCATTACATCAAGGGACAGCTGCAGCTCTGATTTTATTTCAGGCTTAAATAGAATTTCTTAAACTGTGTTTCTAGAAGTAATAAAAAATACTAATATTTAAAAAGAAAGCTCTATAGTCAAAGGTTGTCTGTCCTTTGATTAAATCATTGTAAAATATAAACTTTAGCCCAATAATAATTTTTCACTTAGATTACTTTAAGAGACATTGTTTTTACCCAGGTAACAGTGTATGAGAAGGCCTGAGAACAATTCTAATTGTGTCTGTAGCACCTTGATAGCTGTACCAAGATATTTGTACCAAGATGTCTTTGAGCGTGCCATATTTCCATGCCTTGGCCCATTCTGTTTATTCTGCCTGGAACACCCTGTCATGCCTGCCCACCTGAGACACCTTGTTCACAGTGCTTCAGCTCAATGGTGTCTACTCTGAAAGGTCTTCTCTGACTTCAGCCAACCAACTTCCGTATTCCTTCCTGGCAATAACGCACATGTACATCCCATTGTCATCTCACTTGTCACATGGGATGTTGTTCTCTGTCTCCACATTTGCCTTTCTGCAACAGCAGGTGCCTTTGAAAGCATCACACATTAATACATACTTGTTACTGTTATGCTTCTGATATTAGCGATTCAATGGTGAGCATTATAGATGTGGTTTGGTTGTATGTCCCCTCCAAATTGCATGTTGAAACGTGACCTTTAATGTTGCAGATGGGTCTAGTGGGAGATGTTCGGGTCATGGAGGCAGATCCCTCATGAACGGCTTTGTGCTGTCCTCCAGGTGATGAGTGAGTTCTCATTCTATCAGTTCACAAGAGTTGGTTGTTTAAAAGAGCCCGGAACCCTCTTCCCTCTCTCTTGCTCCCTCTCTTGCCATGTGACATGCCTGCTCCTCCTCCACCTTTCACCATCAGTAAGAGCTTCCTGAGGCCTCACCAGAGGCTGTGCAGATGCTGGTGCCAGGTTTCTACTGTCTGCAGAACTGTGAGCCAAATGAAGGTTTTCCTTATAAATTACCCTGTCTTAGGCATTCCTTTATAGTAATGCAGAACAGGCTAACACATGCTCCCAGCCTTGTGAACCTCCAAGCCTAATGTGAACCGAAGTCATGTCATCATTGTCACCAGTACTTATTAAATCAACAAATAAAAATGGATTTCTGCAGTAGACTCCTTAAATACAGGGACAACATTTATGGTTTTTTTTTTTTTTTTTGGTTTTTGTTTGTATACTCAAAACTTGGCATAATTATGTGTTGAGTGAAGGGAGGAATGATTAATTTAAGTAATTTCATTGTTGACTTTCAGTGTTAGATGAGCAAGTGAGTTTTCAGAAAAACCTCATTTAAATGTTTATGTTAATTTCTTTTCATAAATGTTGTTTTGAAGCTGATAATTTTAGGGGTAATGAAAATTCAAAAGTCAGGTCATCTCCCAGGGAGGGTGAGTAGGAATGATATGACATTTTTACTAGCATGAGATATTCAGACAATTCTAATCATAGTTTAATTATAAAATTATTATCATCAACTGTCAGTTATTTTTAGATTTCAAAGGTAGAATTTAACCTTTAACTCTGTCCAAATCTGTCATGTAAACAACTTAAAGTAACTACCCTTTGAGATCAAAAATTAATATCTTACAAGGGTTTACTCAGAGTATGCTAATTCTTTCAAGCTTCCTGAAAACCAAATTCAAATTCAAGACAATTAAATGTTAATACATTTCTAGTGATCAGAGAGACAAATACAAGGAAGATTAATATTCTTGCTCCGTGCTTTGGAGACAGGCTCTCAAAGTGATCAAATCAAATGTTACCTTTGAAAGTGACACCATGGCCGGGCGCGGTGGCTCAAGCCTGTAATCCCAGCACTTTGGGAGGCCGAGACGGGCGGATCACGAGGTCAGGAGATCGAGACCATCCTGGCGAACACGGTGAAACCCCGTCTCTACTAAAAAATACAAAAAACTAGCCGGGCGAGGTGGCGGGCGCCTGTGGTCCCAGCTACTCGGGAGGCTGAGGCAGGAGAATGGCGTAAGCCCGGGAGGCGGAGCTTGCAGTGAGCCGAGATCGCGCCACTGCACTCCAGCCCGGGCGACAGAGCGAGACTCCGTCTCAAAAAAAAAAAAAAGAAAGCGACACCTTACATTACAGTGCTTGGATGTCCTTCTATAGTTAATGAACAGGCGGAGGTTTTTTCTTCTTTCTGAGCACTGAGGTAGGTGCATGGGTTGATGAGCTCCCTCAAAGCGGTCATAGTAAGAATAAAAATGTATTTATTCATTCAACAAGTTTTTATTGAGAAACTGTCATTGGCAGACCTTGTATTCAACACTGGGATTATAGACAAGAAAAGTATGGATCTTGTCCTGTGGAGCTTACTCTCGGGCAGAGGGATAAAAACCACAAATACACAGAAAACTAAAAACAAAGTAATTAAGAAATAAAGACACTGTCATTTGTAAATAACTCAAGAGAGTATTTCATAATTCACATTTTGACCTAATTTTAGGAAGGGATTTAGCCAGAGCCTTGAGTTGGGGATTTAACTGTAAATGTTCACTCAGGATGCAAAGTTTTCACAGAGCCTCAGACCCACAGCCATCCTTGCCTACTGCCTAGCACACATCGCCACCCCACCGAGCACACTTTCTCACTTGAGAAAATAAGGCTAATGTGGCAATCATTTAGCTCAGCCCTATACCAGCTCTGTATTGACCTAGGAATGCAGAATAAGTCAACTGTTATTTTTTTTTAAAGTTAGAGCAATCTTAACTGATAACCTAGGGGAAAAGTTTATTGCATGCATTAAAAACTGGAATTTGGTTTATTTCCATGGTTTTGGAGCAATTCAGTGTGCACGTATTTATTGCTTCGATGCATGCTATTACACCTATTACAGAAGTACAGAGGCTTAGGATTATATATATGTGTGTGTGTGTGTATATATATATGTGTATATATATATATTTTTTGAAATGGAGTCTCGCTCTGTGGCCCAGGCTGGAGTGCAGTGGCGCGATCTGGGCTCACTGCAAGCTCCGCCTCCCGGGTTCACACCATTCTCCTGCCTCAGCCTCCCAAGTAGCTGGGACTACAGGCGCCCGCCACCACACCGGGCTAATTTTTTGTATTTTTAGTAGAAATGGGGTTTCTTTTTTTTTTTTTTTTTTTTTTTTGAGACAGAGTCTCACTCTGTCGCCCAGGCTGGAGTGCAGTGGCCGGATCTCGGTTCACTGCAAGCTCCGCCTCCCGGGTTCACGCCATTCTCCTGCCTCAGCCTCCCGAGTAGCTGGGACTACAGGCGCCCACCGCCTCGCCCGGCTAGTTTTTTGTATTTTTTAGTAGAGACGGGGTTTCACCGGGTTAACCAGGATGGTCTCGATCTCCTGACCTTATGATCCGCCCGTCTCGGCTTCCCAAAGTGCTGGGATTACAGGCGTGAGCCACCGCGCCCGGCCAGAAATGGGGTTTCATTGTGTTGGCAGGATGGTCTCAATCTCCTGACCTCGTGATCCACCAGCCTTGGCCTCCCAAAGTGCTGGGATTACAGGCGTGAGCCACCACGCCCGGCAGGATTATATTTTTAATGTCCTTCCTCTTAAACATGTTTTACTTTTCTGAAGCTCTTTTGTATTTTTCTGACCACAGCCTCATAGGATCACCTGAGGACAGGCCTCATTGTCTTGCATCCTGATTAATAAGATCAACACAGGAGCAGCTATGGACAGCAGCTGACTCCAACTACTCTGAAGGTGACACGCTGTTTGTTCTGGGTGTTTCTGGGTTCTCTGCATCTGGCTTTCTGCCAGTGTTCACATGTGTGGTCAGAGCCAGGTCAGCTAGAGGGGAAGGGTCAGGGGGTAAGGGTTCAGGGTCCTAATTGAGACTTTCCCACCTGGGGGCTATGGGCGCTGTGGATGTCATCCTGCTGCCCGCTCTTGATGCAAGTCTTGTGGGACTGCCAAAGCTGGACATCCAATTTTAGTTTTTCAGGAACCTCCATACTATTTTCCAAAATGATGTACTAATTTACATTCCCAGCAACAGCGCACAAGGATCCCTTTTTCTCTGCATCCTCACCAATCCTCATCTGTCATCTTTTTGATAATAGCCATTCTAACAGGTGTGAAGTGGTATCTCACTGTGGTTTTAATTTGCATTTCCCTGATGATTATTCATGGTGAATCACTTTTATACATCTACTGGCCATTCGTGTGTCCTCTTTTTAGAATTCTAGTATGCTGGTATGGGATACTCTCAGAAACACCGTACGGTAGTATAAAGTGAATGACATCCCATAGGGATATTTATGAAATCACTTTGGACACACGAATTTCTCTGTCAGTTTTGAATCTAACATTTTGGCCTAATTAGCAACCTGCTATTCCTATTTTCTTAGATCAAGCGTGTCTACCTATTGCTCTCAGGCAACCTGTTACAAGCAAATGGTAGTGTCCAGTTTGAACCATCAGACCTGCTGCTATTACTCTTAACCAGTGGAAATCAAGCTTGCTGGATAGCAACTTTACCACCTCTAATCACTAAATCAGTTTTCCTGAACAGAACAGAAAAGAGAAGGTGCAATTTTTTTTCTTCCAATAGTTCCATTAATTCATGTTCAACAACCACTGGCCCCTTAATATTATGATTGTAATAACAGCAGGGCTTTTTTTTTTTTTTTTCCTTGAGACAGGGTCTGGCTCTTTCACCCAGGCTGGAGTGCTATGGTGCCATCTAGGCTCACAACAACCTCTGCCTCCCGGGCTCAAGCGATCCTCACACTTCAGCCACCGGAGTATCTGGGACTATAGTGCATGCCACTATACCTGGCTAATGTTTCGCATTTTATTTTCCTGCACTCAAGTGATCCACCTGTCTCAGCTTCCCAAAGTGCTGAGATTACAAACCCGAGCCACTGCGCCTGGACAATAGCAGTTCTTTAAAACATCATGTTATCTTTGTATACTGAAATAAATTAGAGCCCCTCCCCTCTTCATCTCTGTAACCCATAAGGAAAAGAAGAATATCAACTCTTGGGGAAAATAATTCCAATATTTCTGCATGTCCTTTTACAGCCTCATTTTCAATTATATTATTATTATTATTATTTGAGACAGAGTCTCACTCTGTCCCCCAGGCTGGAGTGCAGTGGTGTGATGTCGGCTTACTGCAATCTCTGCCTCCAGGGTTCAAGTGATTCTCCTGCCTCAGCCTCCTGAGTAGCTGGGATTATAGGCATGCGCCACCACACCAAGCTAATTTTTGTATTTTCAGTAGAAACAGGGTTTCACCATGTTGGCTAGGCTGGTCTTGAACTCCTGACCTCAAATGATCCACCCGCCTCGGCCTCCCAAAGTGCTGGGATTACAGGTAGGAGCCACTGCGCCTGGCCCAATTACCTTATTAAACACCCTTTCAACATCTTTTTCTAAGTAACTCTTCTCTGAAATTTTACATCTTATTAAATAGTGGGCATTTGCATAAACATAGATATTTGGTAAACATTGATTCCTTAATTGAGCAACTAAGAACCTATTATGTGCCACAAGAATACCGGCAGTGAAGCAGTGAATGAACGGTACCTCCTCTCATGGGATTTGCATCCTAGCGAGGAAAGAGAGAGAAAAGAAACCAGGTTGAGGGGGATCATGAGTGTCAGCGGTTGGAGAGGAAGGAAGCTTGCTACTTTTTGAGTGACTGGGGAAGGGATCACTGATCGAATGACATCTGAGCAGACCCTGGAAGGAAGTGACAGAGTGAGCCATGGATTCAACGGGAACAGCTCTCTAGGCAGAAGGGCTAGCAAGTGCAAAGGCCCTGAACAGGAACATCCTTGTTACATTCGAGGAACGGTATGAGGCCAATGCAGCTGCAGCACATTGAACATAAAGAACTAAAAATGAAGTCAGAAAAGTTGATGGGTCACGTAGAAGGAAGATAATCTGACTTTTTTTTTTTTTCTTTTGAGACAGAGTCTTGCTCTGTCGCCCAGGCTGGAGTGCAGTGGCGTGACGTCGGCTCACTGCAAGCTCTGCCTCCCAGGCCCACACCATTCTCCTGCCTCAGCCTCCCGAGTAGCTGGGACCACAGGCGCCCACCACCGCGCCCGGCTAATTTTTTGTATTTTTAGTAGAGATGGGGTTTCACCGTGTTAGCCAGGATGGTCTCGATCTCCTGACCTTGTGATCCGCCCGCCTCAGCCTCCCAAAGTGCTGGGATTACAGGCGTGAACCACCGTGCCCAGCCACTTTTTGTTTTTTAATGATGCTGCCTAGTAGTTTGAGAGTAGACTGTGGCAGGGATACCAGTTAGACTGCTATCAGAATAATCTAGGTAAGGGATGGACCAGTTTAATAAAGCTAAAAGTTGTGAGAAGTGGTCAAATTCTGTAACTGATTTGAAGACAAAGCCACTAAGATATGCTGGTTGATTACGTATGGGATGTAAATGAATGAAAAGGGTCAAGAATGTATCCTAGGCCTGAGTAATTGGAAGGCTAGAAATTGGTGGGGAGAGCTGAGAGGTGAGGTTTGGGTGAAGAGTCAGGAGATCAGGGCACCTTCAGTTTAAAAGTGATACAATGATAGAGGAAGAGAGGGCATGCAGCTGAACTTGCCAGCTTGGAAATCAGGAGAGAGGTCCAGACTGGGGATAGAGACTTGTGGGTCTAGTATGAATAGTATTTAAATAGCAACTGGATGAGATCACCTAACAAATGAGGGTAAACAGGAGAAGAACAGAAAGGAAGGACAGAGAGGAGTCGAAGAATCAAACCTTGGAGCAGTCCAACCTTTAGAGATTGGGGAAACGAGAAGAAACCAGCAAATGAGCAGAGAAGAAACCACCAGTGACAGAGGAGACCCTAGAGAAAGCTTCGTTTTTGCAGTCAAATAAACTGTTCCAAGGAGGTAGTGGTCAGCAGCATCACATACAGTCATAAGTGAAGGAAGCTGAGGACTGAAAATTGACCTTTGGGCATAAAGTGACAAGAGCTGTCTTAGTGGCATGGGGCAAATGGTAGCCTCACTAGAGTTGATTTAAAAGCAAATTTAAAAAACCCATAAAACTCCCTTTTTCTAAAGATGGGTTATTACTGACTGTGCTACTTTTGTTACTTAGAGGGACAGATTTAATTTCCCAAATCAAATATAACTATTGCATCTACTTTCAGTTAAGAAAATTAAGATATTTGTATTTTATTCTTTTTATTACTGCCAAACAAAACATTAGGAATACTCCTAAAAGAAATGCAAATTTTATAGCAACACTAACAGGATAAATATGGTAAAATATCTTTAAAATAAAAGTTAGTGATAGAAATAGTAACAGAAGTAGAAATAGATGCTAGTGCAATGTCACTTAGGCATTTTTCAGAAATTAACTTACTAAATCTTAGAAGTATTTCTTGGCTTAGAAGTATTTATTTATTTATTTATTTATTTTGAGACGGGGTCTCACTCTGTTACCCAGGTGAGAGTGCAGTGGTGCAATCTCAGCTCACTGCAGCCTCCACTTCCTGGGCTCAAACAATCCTTCCACCTCAGCCTCCCGAGTAGCTGGGACTACAAACACATGCCACCACCCTTGGTTAATTTTTTTTTTTTTTTTTGTAGAGTTGAAGCCTCACTATATTGCCTTTTTGGAAACAATTGAATCAAGCTAGTTATATTTATCACCTTACATACTTACATTTTTTGTGAGAATATTTAAAATCTCTATTTTCAATTATACATTATTATTAACTATGCTGTACAACAGATCTCCAAAATTTCTTCCTTCTATCTAACCGAAACTTCATAGTTTTTGACCAACACCTCCCTCTTTTCCCCACCTTCTTCAGTCCCCGGTCTCCAGCATTGTACTCTCTGCTTCTAGGGACCTTTCTAGGGTCCATGTATAAGTGAGAGGATGAGGTGGTTTTCTTTCTGCGCCTGGCTTACCTCACTTAGTATATAACATCCTCCAGATTCATCCATTTTGTCAAAAATCACAAGTTTTCCTTTAAGGCTTAGTATTCCACCATGTGTGTGCGCATGCATGTGCATCACCTTTTCTTTTCTTTTCTTTTTTTTTTTTTTTTTTTTTGCAGGTTTTTTGACATTTATTAAATCCTTACAAAACAGAATACAAAATTCCAGCATTGACAGTTGGTGTAAAGGCAAACTTTTGAGCTCTATCAGTTTGAGAGGTGACAGTGTGCTAGCAGCTCTCACTCTCGCGCGTCCTTGGCCTGGGCCTCCACTCTGGCGGTGCTTGAGGAGCCCCTCAGCCCAGCACTGCACTGTGGGCGCCCATCTCTGGCCTGGCTGAGGCCGGAGCCGGCTCCCTCTCCTTGTGGGTAGGTGTGGAGGGAGAGGCGGGGGTGAGAACCCGGGCTGTGCCAGGCACTCACAGGCCACTGAGAGTTCCCGCCGGCGCGGGCTCCACGGGCTGCACACTCGGAGCCGCTGGCAGGGGCTGCCGGCCCAGAGCAGTGAGGGGCTTAGCATCCGGGCCAGCAGCTGCAGTAGGTGCGCGGGGTCCCCCAGCAGTGCCGGCCGCCCCAGGGACTCAGCTGCCTCCCCATGGGGCAGGGCCCCCGCACCTGCAGCCCACCATGCCTGAACCTCCCCACTCCTGGTGGTGGGCCCCCGCACAGCCTGACTGACTGCTAGAGCGCCACCCCCTGCTCCATAGTGCCCAGTCCCATTGGCCACCCAAGGGCTGAGGAGTGCTGGCACAGCTCCCTTGGGACTAGCAGCTCTAGTGCGGGATCCACTAGGTGAAGCCAGCTGGGCTCCTGAGGCTAGTGGGGACTGGGAGAACCTTTGTCTAGCAAAGGGATTGTAAATACACCAATCAGCACCTTGTGTCTAGCTCCAGGTTTGTAAATACACCAATAGGTACTCTGTATCTAGCTAACCTAGTGGGGACTTAGAGAACTTTTCTGTCTAGCAATCTGTGTCTAGCTAAAGGATTGTAAATGCACCAATCAGCACTCTGTGTCTAGCTAATCTAAT
>NW_020257721.1:0-46600 GCF_003255815.1 Theropithecus gelada
CCCTGCCCCTGCCCCTGCCCCTGCCCCTGCCCCTGCCCCTGCCCCTGGGCCCTGCTGTCCTGGCAGCTTTACAGTTTGGTGTGTCTTTGATTCCGGAAGATTCTGGAACCCGACCCTGAAGCTGTGATCGCAAACTTGCAGCCCTTGGAGGACGCTGGCCCGTGGAGCCGGCACGAGGATCTCTGTGCTGGCCTCTCCCTGGGCTGGGCTCCTCTGTCCACAGCAGCGCGTGTCCGATGATTGAGCCGTGCGGGTCTGTGGCTCCCCAGCCTCGAGTCAGCCCTCGGTTCTGGTCCCGCCTCTGTTTTTCTTGCTGAGGGGCTCCGGGAAGTGGTGCCTGGGATGACGTTTTCACCCTGGGCTTGCTTCGCCTGCTGCCCAGGTGCTGGCCTCCTGAGCCCTGCTGCCGTCCTGGGTGGACGGGGCTGGCGCGGGGACATCCCTGAGCACCTGCGGGAAGGCAGGTTTTAGGAAGTGCCAGAGGTGAGTGGCTTCCTCCCAGACTTGGTTTTCTGGAAAGTTCTGGGCCTCGTAGTTTTCCCTAAGGGAAGTTAGGAACTGAGTTTCTCTTCAGGGGAACGTCTTTGCAGCGTCTGTTGTGAGAATGTTCTCCAGGTGTTGGAATACCCGGGGCCGTGTGTGTTTGGGAACATCCGTGTCCTGAGCGAATTCAGGAGGGAATGGAGAGAGGCCTCCCTCCTGTCAGCTTGGCCTCTGTTTCCGGCTTGTGAGTTGTGAGGGTTGGCGGCTGCTGGTATCCCAGGGAGAGGGAAACACTGGGTGGCGTGGGATGGGAACGTTCGCTCGGACAAGGCCAGTGGGAAAGCGTCTAAGCAAACGTCGCTGTTCTCCGGGCTCCTCGGGGTCGAGCTTGTTTAGTGGTGTTGAGGGAAAGCCTACCCTTGTTCCTGTTCCTCACCATTGGAATGGTGTCCAGGGCTTGTTCCGCCGGAGAGGTGATGCGCGTGAATGGGGGTCAGGTCGCAGGCTCCGAGGTTATTTGGAATCTGTCAACGGACTTCCTAAACACACAGGTGCTTGGTAAAGAGATGTTCCTGATTGGCTAAAACATCTCAACAGGACGTGATAGCTGGTGGTGGTTTAAAGACCACCACAATTTTCCTGTTACTTTTTAAATGCCTGTTGAGTAGGGGAGGATTCACATACTTTTCTTTTCCTGTCTGCGTACTTGATACTTTGTTTGTTTGTGTTTTTATGTGGGTGTGCAGTTAACCAGGATTTCGAAGCAGTCTCAGCCCTGGGGAGACTTCAGGGCAGCCTCAGTCAGCGCTGAAGGGAGGCAGGGATTTGGGGGCTACCTCCTCCACAGGACGCGGACACCAAGGGCCAGAGGTCAGCAGTCTCAGTGAGGTCACACAGACGGGCACACCCAGCACCCTGGCCCCTGTGCCTCTCCTTCACGTTTGTCTCTGCTCCAAGCTGCTCTCCTGGGTCATCACGGGTGATCTCTAGGCGCGTGCTTGGTTCTTGCAGAAGTGGCGTCTGGCTGTGGTCAGTGTGGGCTCTCGGGACTTCCATGTTTTTGGCTCCCGTCAATATTGGGCAGTGTGGTGTGTGTTTGTTTTGGAGTGGTAGGTCCGGGTGGATTTTGGCTTTGCCAACTCATTTAATACCTGTTTCTCCTGTTTCTGTATCGGGTGGTGTTCTCTGGTTAGAAGGGGGATGACGGTGGTGGAACGGCTTCTGGCTGTTGAGCCCCTGCTGAGAGCTGTCTGGCGTGCACAGATCCGTTTCGGCACAATCTCTATGAGCAGCCCTGGGCAGTGCAGAAAGCGAGGCCCAGGTGAGGCTGTCGGACACAGGAGCGCCCTGACCTGTGTGCTTTCAGCCTCTGAGCCGCCCCTCTCCTGACTGCTTACCAAGCTGTATCGATACTGAAATCTGAGCATTGACAAGTCACCAGGGGAATGCCATTTCCAGGGATCTTACTGTGAACCTTCTGTTAAAGGTTCGATGTCGAATAAGGAATTGCCTTTGAATGCAGGCACCAAACAGGCTCCCTGGGATAACTCATTCCATAGACACTTTTTAAAAGAATGTTCCCAACTAGCTATCCTTTACATGCTTTCTACTAAGAGGTGCTCTGCTCTCCTGTGCGCTTTAGTGATATGCCGTGTTTGCTTTGCGTGCACGTGGGTTTTCAGAAGAAAACCGTGTTTGCAGGTACACTTGGAGTACAACATTCTTCTTCCTATTAGTGTAGATGCTCCATGAGAGGAGATATGCTCATGCATTTCTGTGTGTTTTGTGGGGAATAAAAGTAGTCGCCGGCTCGAGCAAACCTAGAAGATGCCCAAAAGGTGATACACGTGAAAATATGCGGCCACTGCCATAAATCGCCTTGTATTATGTGTGGCGAAGTGCTGCGTGTGTGCTGTCTATGGAGAAAATGAGTCTTCCCTCTTTTCCCAAGAGGTAACACTTGAATAGACTTCAGAATAGACTTCACTTGGGACCCTCTCGTTAGCCTCGTGTTCTCCTTGGTGCTGGGACCCTGTCATAAGCCGCGTGTTCTCCTATTCCCTGGGACCCTCTCGTAAGCGGCGTGTTTTCATAGGCCCTGAGACCCTGTTGTAAACTGCCTGTGAGGGATCCTGGAAGTACTCCTTATGAGAATCCAATGCTTGACCTGAGGTCGAACAGTTTTATTTCAAAACCACCTCTCTGAAAAATTGTCTTCCACGATATCCATCACTGGTGCCAAATAGCATCTGGGACAGCTGGCCTAATGCGTGCTATGATGTCAGTGGATTTTTGGACTCTGGCCTGAGTTGGAGAGGATTAGATATTGAAAGTTGGGGGATTGAAGGCTTCTATAGAGCAGGTTTTCATCTCCACTGGGACTTGGGCAGAACTAGGTAGAACTGACCCAGAAGCTGAGAACTAGTCAGGGTGGCTCACTGCCTGGGTCCTGTGTGTGCAGCCTTGCTGTTTATTCAATTCTCTCGTGATGTGATGGATTCCATCCACAGCCTCAGAGTAGTGGAACCCATTACTTCAAGTCTGACCTTATTTAACTTTATCAAAAAGACATTAAAATCATTTAGTATAAATCTTCCATATACATGTATCCTTCCTTTTTCCAGAGGCTTTTAAGTATTGCAACTTAAAAATCTTGATAACTTTAAAAGAAAACCTCTAAGTACATTTTTGATGAGCACCTTTGTCAGCTTTAATATGTGAAGTAAATTCCCTTGACTTTTTTTCCTAGAAACTCGTTCATATTTACAGAAGACTTTGTATTTTGTCAACAGTGGCATGCCACTCTTCGGTGACCATACCTGCCGTCTCTCGTTTAGAAAGTTGGATGTGAATGTATTAACTTTTCAAATATACCAACACACGGGCTGTTTGCTTTTGGTTTTGATTTTTTTCGCCCACCGCCCCCCCCGGCCCAGCTGAATGCAAGAAAGGGAAGCAAGTAGACTAGAGTGTAAGTACCAGAAAGTGTCTAAGTTGCTGGGTGAGGGATCCTACTGTGGTTTTGGATTGCGTTCTGCCAGACATCACTCCTCAAAAAGCTGACCCTGAAGGGGGCTGGCGGTGCTCTTTCCCTGGGACATTTGTCTGTCTCACCAGAAAATGAAGAATCTGTAAGAGTTCTGTGAATCAAATTCAGTCAGTGCTTGATTAAATAGGAGGCTTTGTCTCAAAGGCCAAAACGTGAGCATACATTTCTAATGTTTAAGGAGCACTTCATCGTGAGTCAGTCCGGACGTGTACTGCATTAGGAAACTTCTGAACTTCCACGGTCAGGCCCAGACCTCTGAGGGAAAGTGGTTGTGCCCTTCCCAGTGTTTTTGTCACTAGCTTTATTCATTAATTTCCTTAAAACCCTTTTTGTATGAGTTCTATTACAGTTTGAAAAAAAATTTACTTAGGTAGAACTGGAAGCATTTCCAGTGTTAATACTCATGATCCGTTCTAGGTCTCAGTGTATGTGCACTGTATAAATGTACGTGTGTATGTGGTGTACGCATCCTACGTGTATTTCCACTGTGCATGTAATTACAAGGTATAGGTACATACTGTCTTACACATGTGCATGTTGTAGGCATCCATGTACACGTGTATATGTGTGTAACTATGGGCACTGGTGTTATATGCACACTACTTGGACACCTATCTGTTCTGTATGTGTAGATACATGCATGTGTTTAATGCCATTTACATACCTGTGTATGTACACCATGTGGGTATGTGCACATTGTGCACATGTAAATATACATATGTGCACACAAGCATGCATGTACACTATGAACACTGAAACTTCTGGATATGTACACACTAATATACATGCTGCATATGTATGTACACTTGCATATGTGTACTTTACACTTTATACGTTAGTGTACTGGTGTACATTGTATTCATGTGCATATGTGTACAGTGCACATGTGTATGCATGCTGTAGTGCACCTACGTACATTGGATAAGAATGTACGTTATATACATGTGTATACATATAACAAATAGCATACCTGTGTAATACAGATATGCGTGTGTATGTCGTATGCACATACATACAGGTTATAGTATACTTGTGTACACTGTATACATATAGATGCATGTACATGTTATGCATGTGCATACATATTAGTATCCCTAAGTACATATGCTATATGAATGTGGATGTGTGTATGCTGTATGCTTGTACACACATAGTGAACTTGTTTGTACACTACATATTTGGGTGTGTGTACAGTCTATGCATGTACAGTACATGGATCTGGATGTATGTGCACTCTGTACACGTAGTGCACTTATGCACACTATATGTATTTGGCTGTGTATGCTTTATGCATGTACACGTGTTAGTGTACCATATATGTACACTATGTGGAAGTAAATGTGTGTGCGCTCTATGGCACCAGGAATGGGGCTCCCACAGGGATCCAGGAATGCACCATCTCGCTGGCACTGGAGAGTGTAGGATGAAAACAGTTGTTTGTTGCAACCTAGTTGAAATTTGGTAGGTTACTATATCCTTTGCAATGATTTAGGAACAATCGATTCATTGATGTGTGTGTTCCTGAAATCACAAACAGCTCTGTGAGGTGTGTCTCATCCCCAGACGAGAGAGGGAACTGAAACAATGACTCGGTCACTTAAGTGAGGTAGAACTATTATAGCAGCTGTCTAGCTTTCCATATTATAATTTTGTCAGCAGCTCAATGAGAAATTGCCACTCATCAGGAAATGTGTCCGTTTTCTACTGTTTTTTATGCGTGGTGTATTTACTGCCTTGTGTTATTCCTCACTGTGTAGCAGAATTCCTCCTAGAGTTGTGCATAAAAACAGTTCATGACAAACGTAGTATCTTCTTTGTTAACGTTGAAAACGATATGTAAGTTCATCTTCAGGTACTGTTTGGAAGGATGAGAAAGAAGATATTTAGGAAAAAAGAATAGAGAGCTTTCCAGTAAACAGGGAAAATAAGGACTTTGTGCAAACTATTTCCAAATTTAGAGCTTGAGAATAATCTCACATGTAAGATCGTAGGTAGTTTTTTGGGGGTTTTAAAATTAGTTCTTGGTTTTCCATGCCTCTAGGAATTTCACTCCTGATGGAGGATTGCAAGAATAATCTGATTTTTCAGAACAGAAGGACAGTCTGTCTCAAAGGTAAATTCCAGGTTCTACCGTAGAGAAATAGAAATTGCTGCCAACTTTCTGTAAGGTTCTTCAGTTCTTTCCTCTTCTGGGGTTAAAAAAAACCATCTCTGGGTTTAGTCTCAGCCAAGTTCCTCTTATTAGGTTGCCTTACATTTTGCACAGCTGTTGAGACTCTTCATCATTCGTAGTTAACTTGTTAAAAGCAAAACCTTGTACTCATTAGATCTGAGCACCTTGAAGGCAGGGCTTTGTTTTATATTTTTAATAAGCAGCAGGGTGATGGTAGGGCTGGGGAACTTCATCCCATCATGCGTTCCTCTGAGCTTTCAGAGTTCTCATTGTGTGCTGAGTGTGGTGTTGGCTGTTTAGGGTTGAAATAGGAATATGAGGCTCTGCGACTTGGGACGCTCTTACCACTTTCATAGAGAGCTTGGTGACAGGTTAGCATGACAGTTTGCACACCTGTTGTGTATACTTTGTGACGGCCCCACAGAAAGGGTATCGATTTAAACGTGACTAATTTCTCATGTTTATTTTTGCCTTTATTCCTAGTTACAGTCCTGATACTTTTTCTTCCTTTAATATCTTGCTAATTGTTAGTGAATTAGTGATAAACTATATTTATGTGTTCTCTAAATCTAGCGACTTAATTGGAGGTCATTCTTCTTGTACCATGTGTCAGTGCTGTCAGGATGGCTCAGTTTTATGTTAAAGTATTAACTACAGCAGGATGCAGCCTTACTGGAACTTGCTCATTTAGGAAATATAGGGGATTTATTTTTTGTTATGTTTGAGGTATGTTTAAATGTAAACATTTTGAGCCGTGTTAGGATATACAAGATTGTAATGAAGAAAACAACTTGATCAAGTACCAGCTAATGAATTTTGTGTTTGAAGTATATGGAACATGGACCTTGGCAATCAGTTTTTATCTTGACCTTTAATTTTTTTATTAGAATCTTACTCTGTCACCCAGGCTGGAAGGGTGGAGCACAGTAGTACGATCTCCGTTCACTGCAACCTCTACCTCCCAGGTTCGAACGATTCTTATGCCTCAGCCTCCTTAGTAGCTGGGGTTACAGGGTGTATGCCACCATGCCTGGATAATTTATTTTTAGTAGAGATGGGGTTTTGCCATGTTGGCCAGGCTGGTCTCCAACTCCTGACCTCAAGTGATCCACCCACCTCAGCTTCCCAAAGTGTTGGGATTACAGGTCTGAGCCACCATCCCTGGCTTGACCTTCTGTTCTAATATTGGTTATTCAGTCTCAATAATAGCGCCTGGTTGTATTAAATTGGATTAGAAAGCATAATTGAAATGAATCTGGTTGTGTATGTACGTGCTGACTTAGCGTTCATGACAGCGCTGTGAGGTGGGCATTGTTCCTGAAGGAAGGCCGGATGGGCAAGTCGGGGCTTAGATACGGGACTTGTGGGCAGTCACTGTTGTCCTATGGCTGAGATCAGGCCTGTCTGACGCCTGTACCCCAAACTCTTCTTAACACATGAAGGAGCAATTGTCAAGAGTCAGTGCTCAAGTGTGATGTGGCCTGTGGTATTTGCCTCGCAGCCTTGCTTTGGCTCGGGGTAACAGGGCAACAGCTCCCTCGTGTGGCTGCCTGGGAGTCCCAGGTGAACCCACTGATACCGTTTTATAAATGCCGGACATGGAACGTTCTGCTTGGTACGAGCACATATGGAATCGGACAGTGCAGTTAGATTCTCGGCCAGCAAACCTGTACAGGAGTGTGTGAACTCTGCGTTTGCTTCTCCCAGTCAAAGGTGAATTCCTGGTCACTACTGGTTGGCAACAGGTGTGGCCTCAGGAGCAGCACGGAGACGGGCACCCGGGTGCAGGAAAAGCATCTGCATGAGGGGGTGGGGAACGTGACAGACGCACGTGGGAGGCTCAGCTGTTACTGTGGGGTGGGGGTGGGGGGGTAGGTAAGACCAGATTTTCTCATTGTTGCCCCTTTCTGAAAAGGACCCTGAATTGACTTCTCTGTGGTTCCTCGCGCCTCCTTGTCAGGTTGGAGGGGACTGTACCCCTGGCTCAGGCCCTGCTTGGGGTGAGACGGAAGCTGCTCTTGCTTGCCCTGTCCTCCCTGTGATGTCCTCTGTGCTGTTCTCCTCTGGGAACAGTTCTGCTGAGCAAGCTTGGACTCTGCTCCCTTCTGCTCTTGGATTTCATGTCTGGAAGGCTTGTGTTCTTTTCTGATTTTTGATGCTGAGCTATGTTTTTGCAAGGATCACGTGTGCCCATAGCAGGGAGAAGCCCCTTTGCAACTTTAACATCTCGACGCTCTCAAGCAGAGTTTGCTATCGAAGTTGATAGACTCCTGTGTTTTTGTTTTGGCAGAAACTGAATTTCAGTCCTAGGACAACTTTAGCACACTTGATCCTAGCTCTTCTGTCACTGTTACCCTCGTGTGTGGCAGAAATGATATGCCCTGAAGTTTACCAGTCCCTTCATTTGAAAATCAGTTACTGTATGCGATCCTCACGAGAATTTTGCTTTTTATAAAAGCAATCACAAAGACTGGGTTTTGTGAAACCAGTGTTTTATGTGTATATTAATTGCACTCACAATAAACTTTGTCTTCTAAATATTCCATGTTTCAGATTAGCACTGGAGTCGTGCCCTGGAGTAGTTTTGCTTTTCTGCTTTTATTTTTGGCTAAGGTAAAGTTGAGAACGTTGTGGTATTAGGTGTAGTGAGCCCTTTTAGCTCCTTCTGTATCGGTTTTCCTTTAAGCCAAAACCAGCAGACTGATACCAGTTTGTGAGCACCTGGCATCTCCCAGGCGTTTCCTGGGTCTTCCCTCTGCAGTCTCGTGGACAGAGCAGTCACTCGTGGAAGGTGAACCAGAGAAATCTCGGCGTGGAATTAAGCAAATGTCATAGCTCTCTTCTGTGATGAACTGAATCACATTAAGCCCAGTAAATTGTAACAACAGGTTTTGCACATACAAAGCATTGAACACCAGGAAAGGTAACCAGGCTGCGACGCTTCTTGTGCAGGCAAGACCTCCATTATCACAGTGCATTTAACATATTGGCAGCACCGAGTATTTGAGAACATTGTGTATGCACCATGTCCGTGATGTTCGAGGGCCTGGATAAACACCTCTGTGGTTATCGCAATCTTCATCAATGGGAGCTTATGGTTAGTACTGGGGCAGACTGCGTTTTAAAGAATCAAGGTCTCTTGAGTATGTTTCGATTTTCCCATGAAAAAGATGTTAGCTGTTCTTTCCTGGACTGTGGCTATCAGAGTGTCCCACCACGGTCACTCACACGTTTACCTCGTTTCCGTTTACCTGGGCTGGGCTTGGGCCAGAGTACTTCGGTTGTCAAATGTCATATGAGGCTGAGGGAACTGTCTTCTGCTTCATTGTTAACATATGGAAATACTGTTTTCCAAGTATACTCTACTTTCTCATTTGTGTTTATATAAAATAATGGAACGGTTATTTTAACCATGCAGTTTCCTATGCTTGGTTATTTAATTGCGGAAAGATAACGGTTTTATTTTGCCAAAATCTGTGCTGGGAATTGTGCAAAAGCTTTGTGAAATGCCCAGTTTACTAGCTTAAGTCATAGATCTTTGTATAGAAAAGAAAAAGCCTATTGCTACAAGGAGCATTGTCTTTATCGATGCAAAAAGCTTTAACTTATTGGCTGCGTAGTCAGTAAAATGCATCAGAATGTGGAGAAAATTGAGAGAGAAGCATTGAAGTTTTAAAATCTGCTATGCAGTTTTCTTCAACTCCCTTGCAAAATACTTAATTTGAATAAAAGACAAAATAAAGTGTCCCCATTTGAGGAAAGTGGCAGGAGGACTGTTCAGAATGTGTTCGGAATCTGAGCAGTCCTGCCATGCTCGTCTGTGATGTGGTGTCCACGGTATCCTTTTACAGAACTTTAAGAATTCTGCTTCTGTGAATAAAATACATTTATTCTTAGCATTTCAGTTTTGAGTTTTGAGATGGGTAAAACATGTTAATGGTTTTGTTTCCCTTACAGAATTTGCTTCTTTTTTTTTTTTTTTTTTAAATGCCTACAAGACTCTGAAGCACATTAATCACTAAAGAAAAAAAAGGGCCGGGCATGATGGCTCATGCCTGTAATCCCAGCGCTTTGGGAGGCCGAGGCGGGCGGATTGCTTGAGCCTGGGAGCTTGAGAACCCAGGGAACCAGCCTGGGCAACCTGGTGAAATCCCATCTCTATTGAAAACACACAAATTAGCTGGGCGTGATGGCTACACACCTGTAGTCCCATCTACTCCAGAGGCTGAAGAGAATCGCTTGAGCCTGGGAGGCAGACCTTGCAGTGAGCAGGGAATCACGCCCACGCCCCTGCTGTCAAGCCTTGTTGACTGAGTTGGGACTCTGTCTGAATAACAGCAACCATAATAACATATGGGTGAACTGCCCGGCTGCTCTGTCTAGAGTAGAATAAATCCAATTATGTTTTTGTCTTTTATGAGCATTGAAATTTCCTTAATCATCCCTTTGTTTTTATTACATTGTAGCAATATATTGTTGCTTAGAGTCTGGAACAAGTAGGCTTCTCTCTGGATCAGGTTCTTACTGGATTGCTGAAACTTAGAATTATTTTTCCCCTCCTTGGATGTGACTTACAGAACTTTGCCTTCTTGAGGTGATGTCCTGTATTTGACAGCAGACACAGGAACGCCCAAAGAATTCACTTACGGGCCTAAAATGTACGTGCTTTGTAGTGTTTCCCTCCTAGAATGAAAAGGGTAACTCTCATTTGTGGGTCGATGATGCTATTTGCTGAAAGCTTCTAAAATTTTTTTTTTTTTTTTGAGATGAGGTCTTGCTCTGTCTCCCAGGCTGGAGTGCAGTGGTGCGATCTTGGCTCACTGCAAACTATGCCTCCCAGCTTCACGCCATTCTCCTGCCTCAGCCTCCTGAGTAGCTGGGACTACAGGTGCCCGCCACCACGCCTGGCTAATTTTTTGTATTTTTAGTAGAGAAGGGGGGGTTTCACCGTGTTAGCCAGGATGGTCTCAATCGCCTGACCTTGTGATCCGGCTGCCTCGTCCTCCCAAAGTGCTGGGATTACAAGCACGCCCGGCCGAAAACCTGTTTGTTTACTGCCTCAGTCCTCAGTTGGGTAGCCCTGTTCTTTGTAGGACATTCAGGGAGTGGTGACATCTTGAGTCTTGAAAGGTGCCCTCTGTGAGATGGGAATCTTCCGGCTGCTTATTTAGGGAATCTTGCCGGTTGTCATTTACTGGAGAGCGCAGTTTCCTGGCTGCCCTGGTCTTTGAGGGGCGGGAGACTGAGGGGTCATTTTCCCACCTGGACCAATGTGTTTATTAAACTTGGCTTGTGGATCATTTGGATATTTTTATGAAGGAAAAACCACAACTGACTTTCAGATGAGTGGAAGTCATGTTAAATATTTTTTTTTGGCTACTACGGAGAAGTTTTGCCCTTGTGACCTGTGAATACAGTCACGGGAGAGCAGAATGTTCACAGTGTGGGTGCTTACAGTGTACATGCAAAGTCACATTCTTCACAAGTATTACGTTAAAAAGTGACAAATAAGAGAAAAATATTTTCCTCATGACAACCTCGGTAAGAAGCAGTGCTCTTGTTTCTGGAGGGGTGTGAAGGGGAATATTGAGAAAGTGTCATCGACGTTAGACTCGCCCACTCTGCAAATCCTGTGCCGGCTGGAGTGATGACCCCGTGATGGAAAGATGCACCCCTCTTCCCGGAAGGAGTTGACTTTTTGTGGCGCTCGGGATGCACGGTTCATCTCTATATAAAGGCAGAGGGTGAAACGCCGTGGAGGCTGAGAGATGAGATGCGGTTAGCAAGTATGAGTGAGACGTTTGGGGCTTGTTAGCACCTGGCGTGTGTGTAGCAAGCTTTGCTGTCTGCACACGTGTGATCCTTAGAACACTGGCATGTAGAGCCGTGAGGCTGTTGAGGGCCCCAGATCCTGGCAGGCTGAGGATTTCCCTGTTCCCACCAGGATAACCGTGATTGAAGGCTGTCACTCAATCCCAAGTCCCAGATGGGGCTCCTTTCAGAGAGGAAAACACCCCTAGAGCCTCGGGCAGAATTCAGTGATTTTTATTATAATGTTGCTTAGATTTTGCAAACATGAAACAAAGAACATATTTCAGAATGCTTATGGTTCTTTTGTAACCATGGAAACAAAGTAATTCGCAGTTGATGAACAGTTTGTGGAAGCTGAACTGCCTACATCATGAGCACGGCGCTCTCCCTACCGCCCTAGGCCTTGCTCCGGTTTGCTGGGGAGGCTTTGCAGGGCCTCTTGGCTGGGATACCTCTCCCATGTCCCATGTTGCTACCCCTGGTCACAGCCATACTGCTGGGCACCTGTGCTGTGAGGACACTGAGTGGACACGGAGCCGCGGGGCAGCAGTTGATCATGAGGGTTGTTCACAAGTGTGACTTTTCCTGGCATGCTTTTCAGCATCAGTGACATTATTTTATAGAAACACTTTGTAACTGACAACACAGCTTAGAAGCTCCTGTAAAGGGCAGGGTAGGCAATGTGTTATGCTTTGTGGGCCACAGAAGTCTCTGCATATTTTTCTTTTGTTAAAACTTCAAAGTGTAAAAACCACTTCTGGTTCTCTGGCTAAGGCTGGTTCGGGGATCATGGTTTGCAGACCCTTGGCAGCACCTTACCTGAAAGCTGTTCTCCTATGCGGTGAGAGGAGCCCACCTCATTGCTTCAGCTAGGAAGATGGTGCCCTCATGCTGGAATTTACTTCAAACAAACTTGAAAGCTCTGGCACCGCTGTTCACTTCCGTACTGTTGCAGGCCATCTAAAATACGGAGCCTGCCTTGGTGTTTTGAATTTATTACTCCTCTTGAACGGCTCTGAGATGGCACATCGCGGGTTAGACATTTTCAGAAATGATCAGGCAGAGCCACAACCATCTTGCAGATCAAGTGAAGTTTCTTTCTGAAAGCTTGTTACAGGCTTAAATTTCTGATCCCTTTCCATCCACTGATCTTGTATGATTGGTTTCTTTTTGCTCCCGTTTGTGTCTATGAAACTTGAACAGCATCTCCCCACCACGGTAGAACTTTAGCTCTGATTTCATGCATGAGTCGGTATCCTCACTCCTCATTTGCGAGGAGAAAGCGCTGCAGGTGCTGCGTGGCTTCCGTCCCCTCCCTGCGCGCGATGGATCTGGGAGGTATTTGAGGTGTGTGAACTTGCTACCCCTAGAGCCTCCTTGTTCACTCCCCTGGACCACAGTCCTCCCTCACTGGTTCACTCTCCTGGGCCGCACTCCTCCCTCCTCCCCTGGACCGCACTCCTCCCTCCTTTTTCATTCCCCGAACCACATTCCTCCCTCTGGTTCACTCCCTGGATTGCACTGCTCCCTCCTCCCTTCGGTTCACTCCCCTGGACCGCACTCCTTCCTCCTCACCCCTGGTTCACTCCCCTGGGCCCCCACTCCTCCCTCCTGGTTCACCCTCCTGGGCCACACTCCTTCCTCTTGGGGGCTCGGTAGTTTCTGCTGTGCTTGTGCCAGCACCATAAGGCTGAGTTGGCAGCTCCAGGGCTGTGGCAGCTCACGCAGCTGTGGCGTTAGTGCAGAGAACTGCAGGGATGCAGCTGCCCTTACTGTGAAGCTTCGAATATGGTAGTCGGTGTGGGAAGCTGGGTGGGACTTGGATGTCACAGGATGAGACAGGAGCCTCCCCTCAGTCTCTGTCAAGCACTTCTCAGCCAGGCGTAGTGGCTCATGCCTGTAACCCCAGCGCTTTGGGAGGCCGGGGTGGACGGATCACCTGAGGTCAGGAGTTGGAGACCAGTTTGGCCAACGTGGTAAGACCCTGTCTCAACTAAAAATTAGCGGGGTGAACTGGTGCCCACCTATAGTCCCAGCTACTCTGGAGGCTGAGGCAGGAGGAATCCCTTGAACCTGAGAGGTGGAGGCTGCAGTGAGGAGAGATCATACCACTGCATTCCAGCCTGGATGACAGCAAGACTGTCACAGAAAAACAAAACTTCTCTATATCATGCTCACGGCTTGTAAGCAGAGGAGAGAATGTTTGGCAGAAATATTCAGATTTAGGAAGTCTTTTCTGATTAAGAGAAACAACAGCTCAGTTAATTATCTGCCGACTTTCAGTCGTGTTGTGGCTGGGAGCAGGGGTGGCTGTTAAAACAGGTGCCTGTCTTTGGGAGGCCGAGGAGGGTAGATCACAAGACCCAGGAGTTCGAGACCAGCCTAACGAACATGGTGAAACCCCATCTCTACTAAAAACATAAAAATTAGCTGGGTATGGTGGCGTGCACCTGTAATCCTAGCTATTCAGGAGGCTGAGGCAGGAGAATTGCTTGAATCTGGGAGGTGGAGGTTGCAGTGAGCTCAAATAGTGCCACTGTACTCCAATCTGGGCAACAGAGTGATACTCTGTCTCAAAAAAACAAAACAAAACAACCCCCCCCCCCCAAATGGTGCCTGTCCTCCTTTCACGAGAGTTGGGTTTGATTTGGCGGCTCTGAGATGGGGCCCTGGATCCATGGAATTTCAGATTCTCAGATGATGCTGATCTGGGCTCTGTGCAACCAAGTGAGTCTTCACATTTAGCTTCTTTCCCATTACAAAGAATTGTTATCCCTGTCTGAATAGGTCAGTGCATCTCAAAAGATTTGAGCCACCGGAACGTCAGTTCTGAGATGGCTTCCTCAGCCCATTGATGGTTTATGGAATGGGATTTCTGTTGTCCGAGCCTTGGTTCGGAGGCAGTACGTGTTGTGGATGAAATGTCTCTGGCATCACAGCAGCCACAGACGCTGCTCTGCGTGGTGCCCATGGCCACGGCTGCACCCCACTGGGACCCTGCGAGGTGCTGCCGTTGTCTTTGAAAACACAGCCTCCATGCCAGAGACTCAAGAAATCTCGGCCAGGGGTTGCTATAAAGAAAGTCTGGGCTTCTGTGTGCCAGGGCCCATGGGCCCGCGCCTCAGGAGAGGGCAGGAGAAGGTGCTGACACCTGTCTCCTCAGCACCGGCATGTTTTGCTATCTGAATGTGTAAGCGTCAAAGTCTAAGTGAACTGTAAAACTATCAGTGTGCGGCGTGTCGGTGCTGTTTGCTTGTGATGTGCTACGTGAGAGGAAAGGCAACTGTAACGCTCCAGGGTTTGGTGGAGCCTCTGGTGGGTCAGTGGCACATGCACCAGGTGAACCAGTAACAGCAACACCGCTTCTTCTGAGGAAGCCTGGCACTGTTACTCTGCGAGGCTCACGTGAAAAAGCGTGTTGGTCAGATTGCTGGCCAGGCTTTTAATAAATAGTAACTACAATTAGTTTAAAAATGGGCAAAAAAAGTGTTTCTTCAGACACTCTAAAATGTAAGCTGCTACTGTTTTTGGACTGAAGATCTTAGAAAGCCCTAAAATAAGGCATTGGTTTTAGAGGTTTCTATTTTTTTTTTTTTTTTTTATTGGTGGGTTTGGAATCCGCCCCTCTCCATCAGGGTCCGACAGCATCTGAACGCCGGCCTTTGCAGGAGTCCAAGGTGCTGCCTCCAGGAGAGCGGGTGATGCGGATCTGAAACAGCAAATCAAAGCTGGATGCCCGCACGGCCCTGCCCGCTTCCCAGCGTGTGAAGTGCTGGTCAGTGGTTTCCTTCCACCCTTGGACTCGGTTATTAGACTGTTGCATACCTCGGAGCAGGGCGCCAGCCTGGGAGGGTAACTCTTGCTTTAGTCTCCTTGCTGTGCTTGACTCCGTTTTGTGACCATAAGCATGCATTTTTACGCTTGGGTTTTGGGCAACTGCGGGAGTTTGAAATTTAAGTGCATTTGATGATATGCCTTTTAAAACTTACATTGTAGCAAATGCGAAAAGCACGATTTTATATCCTTATTCCTTTAGCACATGTGAATTCCGTGGTTTTAAATTCTAGGTGAAGTTGGGTTAGTCGGGAAAATGCCATCTCTTACTATTGGAAAAGCTGATTGCTCCTCATATGCCTTGTTTTAAAAAGAGCTAAATGGAAAAGGGATCTTCTGGGCTGACTATAGTTGCTGACAGTTTCACTGCATGTGAATGTGTGGTTTTGAAAGTTTGACTCTGCATTACAGGGGTATGCGTGTTTGTCTAGGCCTTTTTTTTTTTTTTTTTTTTTTTTAAGAACTCAGATACTGTTTCCTATTTTTAGGAGTCTCATGTGGTTTCCTCAGCTGAATTTAAACTTGTGGAAGGGTGGTACTCAAATACTGCATACGTACAAAAGCCAGCATGATGCTTTATACAGAGAGGATGTTGGCACCTGGTCTTTTGATGGAATGGACGTGTTCTCCTGTCTGTGCTCTCTTGAGGCCCTGATACTGACCTAGGGGTGGTCCGGGCTCCATGGAGGGCTTCCCAACTGAATAGGGGAGTGACGACACTGCCCTCTCCTGCAGCACCTGGCAGCTTGCCATTGAATAGAGGAAGCGAAATTACTGGTAGCAACGGGGACCAGAAAAGTGTGTTCTCTTCATCCTCACCAGGTTTCCAGTAGATGTTAAATCACTGACTTGTTGTAATGTGGTTTTGCTTGGATGTATCGTAAAGGTGATGGTCAAACACAGAAGAAAGATTTCTGTTGTGCATTTGAGTGAGTCTTCTAGGAAGTCACGTTGGGAAGATATTTGTTGTTTTGCAGTTTCTGCTCATGTGTTATACGTTTATTTCTGAGATGGGAAGAGCACTGGGTGGAGGTGGCTGGTGTTCGGCCGAGTAGGTTCTGTGCAGTGCCTGCTGTCTGCTGGACGCCATGCTGAGTGCTTCAGACATATTGGCTCATTGAGTCCTCATAGAAACCTGCTAAGGCGGGAACTTCTTTTACCTCATGTTAGAGATGAGGAAACAGAGGCCCAAAGGAGACGGGCAAAATGCCGCAGAGTCGAGCGGCAGAACCGGGATCAGAACACAGTGCTCAGCTTCTGTGTGGACACCCTTAGCTCTGTTGCATTTAGCCCTCGGCTACTGGCTGAGATGGAATAACAGGTACTAGACTTGCCCCTGTTCCTGGAGAAAATATGTGGAACAATTGTTCTTAAGACTTTGAATGTCAGGCAGTGAAGGCCTGTGGGTGAGAGGGGAAGTGAGTAAGGTCGCCCCAAGGTGGCGTCCAGGCTGTGGGTGTGGGGAGGGTGATCCATGGTTGAGGAGATGGAGCTGTGGGCCGGAGAGACCAAGGAGATGAGAATGGTTATGTCCAAGAGAGACAGTGATGTTCACCCGGACGCTGCTGCCTCAACCGCATGAAAGAGGAGGGGGAGTGTTGTCCCCTGAGGGCCTGCCAGTGAGTAATGAAAGGAGCACCAAGGACTCAGACACTTCATATTCTCACAGGGTCTGAGAATTTGCTCCCCGAAGTCTTTTTAGTAGTTATGACACATCTTAGCAGATTCTCCTTGAGGTTGTGTGGAATCAGTGTGTTCTCAGCTTTGAAATCTTCTCTTAGATAATTGGTCCATTCATATTATTCATAGACTTGAATTCTTCAGTTTCTTCAAATTCAGGCTCAATTTCCTGAATGACCTTAGCAGTGTTGGGATTTTCGACACTTTAAGAATTAAGGAAAATGACTCACACTCATTTGCCTTGCTTCTTAATTGACGATTGGTGTAGCCCAGTAGTCTGAACTTGTTAAGCAACCATTCTTACCAAAAGACTAATCTTTAAAAGTCTCTTTTCCTCTGGACACGTCTTTGGCTGCTGGAATCAAATGCAATGTAATCAGCACTGGTTAATGGTTTTCCTTATTTGGCCAACAAATGCTCCTCAGAAACTTTGGTTTCTTGTTATTTTCATTTGTAAATATATTTTAAACCTTCTGATTTTTCTAGCTTTCCTGCGAGTTGGGAATAAGTGTGATGGGTGCTTAGTTTGGGATGTTGATGTACACTGTATGCCCAGCTACTATGCCATTATGTGAACACTGGTTTGTCACTTTCTCATGAAGACTGATTTCACCTAGTTTGGTAAATTCTAGTAATTTTAAGGAAGAGGGTGTAATACAACTGCTGTTAGGAGGCTTTTTTAAGGATCGGGAAAATGTTGTCATGATTTATTACCATTACAGAAGGAACATAAAAACACGTGCTGCTTTCAGTCATTATGCATATGTAAGTCTGCGTCTGTGACTGCAGAAAACGGCAGCCCCAAATCTTAAAATCGTGTGGATGCACCAAGCCCATCTGCAGGGCACTGTGGAGCAGCCTGCATTAGCCGAACTTGGCCCACAAGCCCCTGAGCGATGGTGTCTGAGTTATGATAAGGCTCTGACTTAGGATTAAACAGGCCTCCAAATACTAAACAAAGACACGATACTGCTCAGGGAGCCCAGTGGGCACCTGTAGGCAGTGTAGGTGAGAAAAGGTTCCAAAGAAGATTCCTGCAGCTCAGCTAGGAGGATTCTGCAAGACAGTAGACACGTCAATGGTCACATAGGAGTATTGAGCTATATTCATTCCTTTTAAGCAGCCAGGCTTGTGTGTGTTTTTAGGGGCACTCACATGGCACCCCTTCCACCCTCACTGCTGGTTGTGCCTTTTTTGATGTTCTGGGTTTCTGTGTTGAGTGTGTCCACTCTCTAAATGTATCTCTGTCTCTAGAATATTTTAGAGTAGACCATTTATTGGTTAACCACTCGTTTTCAGCGAGGAAGAAATCTTTAAAACGGGCCATACAGACCCTGTTATAAATGTTTAATAATGGAATGTGTAATGTTTAACACGTAGTATTTAAAGTAGGAGACATTTTAATTTAGAAATCCTGTTGGAATGCTAACATGCGACCATCCATATGCATATGAAAAAGAGTGAATTTTCAGAATTGGAATTTTGTCTATTTTGTAGAGATTCTGTAATATATCAGGTACAAGTCTTACTTCATGATTCAAATGCATGAAGCTGAAATTACAAAAATTGACAAAAACATACCTTTGAAAATAGCGAGCCATTATCCTCCTTGAAATAGTGATTCATTCACTAAAATGTCCACCTGCAACTTTGTCAAACACATCTGTTGCATTAGTTCTCAAGTGAGCTTAGTTTTCCAGACAGGGAGATTATTACTGCTTAAAGTTTGTCCTGATGAGGTTGGTGAACAGGGAAAATCCTTTGACGTGGATCCTCTGTGTTTTAAACATCAGATGTGGCCAGCCCAACCCTCTGCCTGTAACTGGGAATCTTGACTGTCGGGATCATTGTAGAGAACCTTGAGAAAGCAAAACAAAAAGCCACTGGAGTAGCAAAAGATGTAGCTGATTTCATGCAGTAAAGCTTACACATTTTTCTTTAAAATGCATCCTTCGGAACGTCAGCTTGCTGATTATTCTAGAATCGCTGTAGTCTGCTGACAGCAGTCGTGGGAACAGGTACATGGCCCGGCTGATGCAGGAGGGTCTCAGCGGAGCCACACTGCTGACACTGAAAGAGGCGCTGGAGCCGTCATGCTCCTGACTCGTGCAGATGGCCTTGACTGACCTTCCAGAAGAGGAAACGTCAGTTATCCAAGGAGGAAAAAAAGTGTATTGATTTCATGAGTGTTTGCCTTCACAATGGCTAAAACGTTGAGTTTGTGGCACCTGCTCTCTCTCGAATGAGGAGTCTTCCCTTCCTGGCAGACAAGCTCTAGATGGGACCAGGAGCTGTGGTTGCTCGATTGAAGAGGTTTCCTTCCTGAGGAGGTGGCCTTCGAGCCTGACTCAAAGGAAGCTGTGACTGGCGGGAAAAGGCCTTGTGGAGGCAGTGTGTTACCAGGAGGGTCAGTGACTGAGAACCATCCTGTTCCAAGTGTTCCCATTGTGGTTTTAGAGTAAACTTGGGGAGAAGCAATAGCCGAAAGCCTCGATGAATATTCTGTGATGATCACATTTGGTTGCTTTGTTGCTGAGACACTGAAATGAGAAGCCCTAGAGGTGCCAGGTCTATCATGCCATGGGATGTGGAAGAACTGCTGCTTCAGGGGTTGGAGTCCCCGTGCCAGAGGCTCAGTCCTGCAGAGACTTTTGTGGGCAGCTGCTGCCTCCAGTCGAGTGTGAGTCCCCCAGATGAATACTCCATGAAAGCTACCGTGTCAGCAGAGTCAAACTCTCTGAAGTATTTAGAGATTTATTCTGAGCCAAATGAGTTCCCATGGCCCATGATGCAGCCCTCAGGAGATCCTTAAAACGTATTCCCAAGGTGGTCGGAGCACAGCCTGGTTTTGTAGCTTTTAGGCAGACATGAGACATCAATCAAATAAATGTAAGATGTACATTGGTTTGATCTGGAAAGGTGGGACAACTGGAAGCAGGGGTGTCCAGGTCATAGGTAGACTAAAAAATTTCCTGATTGACAGTTGGTTGAGAGAGTTGTAAGATAAGGGGCTGTGGAGAACAAGGCTTTGTCATGTGGAGAGAATCTTCCAGGTAGCTTTGGAGAGAATAGATTGTAAATGTTTCCCATCAGACTAAGAGTCTAAGTTCTGTCTAGTTCCAAAACGGGAGGTGAGGTGATGAGGCACGTTCCACCCCCACTAGTCACGGCCTGGACTAGTTTTTCAAATTAGCTTTGGAATGCCCTTGCCAAAAGCAGGGATGGATCAGATGGCCAAGGGGGCTTCAAATTCTAATGTTTTTACAACCAGAAAAAGTGATTGTGCTCTTTCTGTGGATGGCAGCCAGTGTGGTAATTAATATTTTATTAGATTAATTTGGAAGTCAATGTGTTGCAAGTATGCTAATTATTGAATCATCAACAAAGAGCAAAGGGCTTGCTTTGAAACCAGCCTGAGAATCAAGAGGCTCATCAAAGAAAACGATGGATTTGGAAGAACTGATTCATGTGTTGACTGCCCCAAGTTTCAGACATTATGAGCAGTCTGTGCTGATACATGAAGTGACTCGAGAACTTAAATCTTGGTGGACTCTTCATGGTGAGGCTTGCTTCTTTTCAAACGGTCAGTGTTTATCTGTCTCCCGTGTGTTGTCTTCCAGCCTCTGAGCACTTTAGCTTTGTGTTCATGTGGCCTTGTTCTCTGAACCACCCGCTTTATGGCTCATCCATCCTGCCTGCCTTGATCATGTCTTCCCCACCCTGTGGGTTTTATCCTAAGGACTGCTCTCCGCTGTGTGGAGTGGAGGATCAGTAGACACTGGCTTTACCGACACATTTTCTATGTAGCTCCCAGTTTCTCAAAATCATTCCAAATCATAATTGTCTTGGATTCCCTGTGAAACTGGGAGTCAGGCCTTGGGTGCAGTGCTGGGTGGCCATGACGGGGCACGAGGGAGAGATGAGAACAGGAAGGGACGGTTCGTCAGGGGAGGGAAGCCCTTGCCGAATTCCTGTGTCTGTTTTAGGTTAATAGACGAATGGCCGGGTGGTGGATGTCTCAACCGGTGTGGCTGGACCTCGCTGTGCTGAACCCTGAGCAGGGCCCCAGCAGCTGCCTCCTGCCAGGCCGGGGCCACAGGGCTGGGCTTCTGCCTCTGGGGTGGGTTGCGAGGGCTCATGCCAAGGTGCAAGGGTCTGCACTGCTCCTGTGTGACCTGAGGGGCACGTGGGAAGCTGGTCTGTGCTCCTTACCTGGGAGAAGCTGAGCTCACCTGCACCAGAGCCTCTGGGGAGCTAGGAAGGCAGAGGCCTGGAATTCCTGCTTTCCCCAGACAGCAAGAAAGCTCAGTGTTACAGCTGCTCTGAGATGCCCTCAGCAGCCATATATCGTTGATTTTAACGTGAGGGAAGGTGCCAATTAACCCGGCTCTGTGGGGAGCTTTGAGGAGTCCAGGCCCTGGGCTTTTTAATATGTTCCTTTCTGAACAAAAAGCAAAAGATCCCTGTGGCTGATGTCGACTGCGTGGGGGTAGGACATGCTGAGCTTGCGTGGGGCTTGCCCCTGTGTTTCCTTGGTGCTCCTCCCAGCCCCCACGGACACCAGCCCGTTCCAGGCCGAGGCTTGTCCTGGTTAGACTCTCGTTGGTGGGGTCTGTGGTCCTAGGTCAAGGGCCCAAGCACTTTCATTATTAAAATGATTCCCCCGAGACCCATGGCTGCCTCCAAACATCTCGTGAGCATGAGATACAGCCAGTGCTGCTGCCCCAAGCTCATAATTCCAGTGGAAAGGAGAAATTTAACTTTTAATGTGCTCGTGTGACTCAGATGCAAATATTTAATTCCCGTTAAACTTTCAAGACCTTGAGAACCTCTGAGATTCCTTGGAAACCACTCCTTGGCCCCACGACTAACTCTCCTGTGGAAGGAGGCTGGGGTGGTCCGCGGGGTCTGGAGTCCTGCTGCGTTCTCCAGGATTCCTTCTGTTTCATCATTAGTCCCAGCTCTTCAGCAGGTGGAGCAGATTCACTGACATTTCCATTATTTTGTTCCTGTATTGCCTCAGTTAACTTAATATTGACCAGAAATAATTGGCGAGATGGGAATTATCGGTGATTCCTTGACATAGGCAGCCTGCTTAGATAAGTGTGTTACAGTGTCTGATTTCCGAGATTTGGTCCGCACCTTCTCAGGAACACACTTTCAGGGGTAGATTGCTGTGCAGGAGAAGCTGTTTTTCCCAGAGACGCGGTGCGGGCCCCTGTACTGGCATGGCAGGGTGGCTGTGTGACTGGACAGGGCTGGAAGTGCTGCTGGGCGCCCACCTCCGCCCCACATCCGTGTCGAGGGTGCCTGCCTTTGTTCTCCCAATTCCTCGAGGTCATAGAATTGTACCTTCCTTGACACATTTCTGTATAGAGATGATGAGGTCTTGGGGACTGAATCTCAATCGGACATGCATGCAGGTAAATTTTTCACATGAATGACTTGGGTTCTCCACGTTCAGGGTCAGGAGGCGCGAGGTGGGTTTGGAGACAGCTGCCTGGCCTCAGGAAGTTTCTCTGGGAGCCTATTTCTTTCTCTAACAAAGTAAAGGATGCCTACCTCACCGGGCTTGACGCACGCTCAGTACTCAGATGTTGTGTGGTCTTTATTATAGTTAGTATTTGGTGAACAGTATGGCTGGTAAGAAAATGCATTATCTTTACAATTTATAGAATGTCATACAAGGCAAGCATGAAACTGGGACACTACTCTAATCTGAAGATGCTGGTGCTTTCTCTTCTCCTTAAGCATTTAATCGTAATTCTGGCTTGTGTCAGCCTAGTCATAGGATGGCACCGCGTGGATGATGCCAGCTCTGTTACCTTGGAAGGGGAGAGCCTGAGGCTACCAGGGAGCATCCCTCCTGCCTCCAGCCCTCGGAGGATTCTCTCTCTCTCTCTCTCCTTCCCTCTGTCCCTCCCTGTCCCCCTCACTTACTCTACAACAGAGGCCCAGACTTTGACAAATCCCAGCTGTGCCTATTTAACACTTGGCAGGGAAACCAGATGGAAAGGGGCCCAGTTACTACAGAAATACAGAGAATTGAAATAGAATGTGAGCTACTTTTGGTCTTCTTTTTAAAATCTGAATAGAAAAGGCAAGTGTCAAAACAAAATCGATACTAACTACGCCACGCAGCTCCGAGTCTGCCTTGTCGGGGATCCGTGGGTTCCCACCCCCTGGCCTGCAGAAAGCATTCAGTTTCGGTCCTTTGAATGTTCCAGAGTCACATTTAATAAAAATCTTCACATTCATCCATGGCCAAGACTTGATTTAATGACAGGTATTGCAGGTCTTTGGGTGGGGCTCAGCCTCTGTTTTAGAAGCAGCCGCACCATCCGAGGGGCAGGTCCGTGTGGGCTGGCGACCCAGTCCTGGCAGTGGGGGGCCTTGCAGTTCTAGAATGTAGTGATGCAACCTATGGCATAAATAAAAAGCCTCATGTGCCCCCCTGAGAAGCTGGGGCCTCCCCTCAGTACTGTGCTGTGCTGTGTTTGTGATTGTGCCAGATGTAAAAGGGTGAGGGAGATGCCTAAAAACCAGGCTCCCTACGACAGCCCTTCCTGTCTGGTGCTTTCACGTGTGTGTGTACACCTGCTTCATGCGTGTACACCTATTCATGTGTGCATGCACCTGTTTCGCGCATGTGCCTGTTCTGCACGTGTACGCCTGTGCATTCACCATCCTGTATTGTGTCATACGTTGTATTTTCCAGATTGCTTTTCACTTTGTATTGTGAGCTTGTAATGGCTTTGTGAAGAAAAGCGGGGGCCCTGACAGCCTTTGGCTCTGAGAAACGTGATGTCGTGGGAACAGATGAGACAGCCCGGGTGAGGCCGGCAGAGGCCATCGTGTCCTGGGAGCCCGTGCACATCCACTGTCTGTTGCTGTGTGACAAGCGACCCCAAAACCTAGTGTCTTAAGGCAACATACAGAACATGACTGTACACCTTCTACAGGTTGCAAATTCAGGGCAGCCCTGCTGAGCGGTTCTGGTCCAGTCCCCGTGGCTCACCATGAAGATGTTGTCCAGGGCTGCGGCCATCTGTAGGCTCAGCTGGGCTGAAGGTCCTGCTCCAGGATGCTGTGCTGACGTGTCTGCTGGTGGAGAACTGGTCCTCAATGCCTGGCCCCTCCCTGGGGCTGCCAGGTGCATCCCTGCCCAGGGCCACTCCTTTCCCCAGAGACGTAGGAGTGCTGGTCTTATGCCGTGATCACCGCCATCCATCTCCAGAACTTCCTGGTCTCCCCACGCTTGAAACTCGGTCTATGAGACACTAGCTCTCCTCCTGCCCCAGCTCTGGTAAGCACTACAGATTGCTTGCAAAGTAGGCTTTTTCAGTAAGAGAAGGGGCAAGGAGATTTGAGGAAGTGTTTTAGATTTTGCTCACTGGTTCCTGGTGTAAAGGAACTATTGAAGATGTGGGAAGGTGAAGGTCTGTGATCTCAAGAAGTGCTGGGCTGGGCAGCTTTCCGGCTGTGACAGGGGCACTTGCCCTCAAACCTGCCTGAGATAATCGCGTGAGGGATGGTGCTGCATTGTGACAGCTCTGAACTTGGTCTCCTTGAATGTTGCCAAGTACATAAGCTTTGGTGGTTACCGTCTAGTGTCTGCGGGAGACCTAGAGTTTGAACATTGTTGACTTGAGAACATACTCATACTTATAACACTCTACCTGTTCTCATCAATAGGAAATATGCTGTGTCCTTTTTTGTTTTGCTTTAATATTCTGTGTTGCAGTAGCAGTAGTTGCAGCGGACGCTCCTTCTGGTTCATGGTTAGTGCCAAACACAAGCTTCTGGAAACCGTGTGAAAAATGAAGGGGAAAAGTGGTTTTCTGCATAAGGCTTTTTTTTAAACATCTTGTTTTTTTCTGGAATATCTGTTGTGGTGTAAAATGTTTTCACATTTAGGGGGTTGTAATGTGTCTTATACTGGTTAGCTTTGAAACCCTATGTTTCTGCATGTCATGGGGCTGCTTTATCCTGTTATTCTATGATATAGCTGGTTTTCAAAACTATTGGTTATTTCACTTTAAAAACCAAAGCAGCTTAGAGTATGAGTGATTCCTGTAGGAATTTAATTGTAAAATTGATTCGTGTTCAATAAACTTACTGGAATGACTAGTTAAATCAGTGGACGAAAAGATAACATGTCAAGTCTCTGGGCCAGGAAGGACTTCCAAATAATACACGTGATACACAGTAATTTCTTAACAAAAGATTAGATTTAGTACATAACTGTTTAAAACCTCTATTTTCTATTATAGCCATTCCACAGTGCCCACAGGGGTGGGCTGCAGGACTGCCTATGGATACCAAGGTCTGTGGGCGCTCAGGTCCCTGGTATAACATGGCATCGTGTTTGCCTATGACATACACACATCCTCCAGACTTTCAGTCATATCAGGGTTGCTCGTAACACCTATACCATGGACATGCCATGCGAGTAGTTGTTAAACGATATTGTTTAAAGAATAATAAAATCTGAATGCTTAATACAAACACCTTAAAAAAGTATTCTTGATCTGTGGTTAGTTGAATCCACAGGCCTGGAACCCCGGGATAGAGTACAAACTCCAGAAGCAAAATGAACAAGTAAAGGACTTGAGGTCAGCAGTGACGGGTGTAGGATCACACTGAATCTCGTGTGTTTTGCTGTGTCACCACAGAGTGTAAATGGGAACCATTTTTAGCTTAAGGTAAAATAAGTAACAGGAAACACTACGGAATGGGCACGAAGGCGCGCCCGTTATTACCACGTGTTACAACCAAGCGTCTGCCTCCTGGGGGAAGGATCTGTTCTGTGGGGAGACTAGACGTTGATTTCTGGATGTGTGAAGGGAAATGTCCTCTAAGAAGTGTGGCTTTGGCTGGAGCACGTCAGATGAGAGTTAGCGTGGTGTAGAGTTGCCACAGTGCTCCTCATGCCTGCTGCTTCTCTCCTCTCCTCACCTCACCCCTGGCTCTGGCTCTGGCTCTGGCTCTGACCAAGGGAGGACAGTTCAGCTCCAGCTGAACCCCGCACAGGGCTGTGGGTCTCTAGGGCACAAGTGCTGGCCTTGTGAACAGGCTGTGGCAGAGGAGGATCTGGCCGTACTTGAGCTGTGAGAGGAGATGCTCTCAGAGATCCAGCATCCTGCAAGCCCAGGTGCTGAAGGTTCCTCCTCCACCGTCCTGCAGGGAGAGGGGTCTGTTCCTGCTTCCCCTCAACCCGAGCTGACTTCTTGTCTGTTCTGTACACCTAGCTCTTAAGAGCAGTTATTTTTAAAAATAATCATCTAGCAGACAAACACCATAAGGTGACAGCCTGGGAGGATAGATGGGGCTGGAGGGTGGTTTCCCGAATAACAGGGTTCAGTTTCCTGTTTTGGCATCGCTCGACCCAAGGCCCCCAGATAATCGAAATATTGTCAGCAAAACACCCATGTTGTGTATCTGAGTTTTTTTTTTTTTAAAGGAATGGTTGCAAACTTCTAACAGGGACCTGAGAAAAGAGAAGGATTTCTTCTCTGCGATGTGAAGGTCGGGGCTGGTTGGCATTTGTCATCTGTGACTAGCAGGGACCCAGGCTGCTTCCTTCCTGATCCTGCAGCTCCTGCCCCTCCAGCTCCTGCCCCTGTTCCCACCAGCAGGAAGAAGAGCGGGAAAAGAAGGTGCCTTTTTCCCCTTTAAGGGGATGAGATGAGAGTTCCACCTGCCATTTCACTAGTCCCTGGGGTGATTCTCCAGCCTGGATGGGAGTTGGGTTTGGTGGCCTGAGCGCCGTGAAGCTGGGGTTGCTGTTCCCTGAGCAACAGGAGCCTGGACTCTGGGAAGTGGGGTCAGAGGGTAGCCTTTGCTGCATCCACAGGAGGGGGCCCCTCATCCCAGTTGACATCATCACTGCAGAAGGGGGTGTGGGCTTTCATGGTCCATTGATAAATAGAAAGTTCCTTTTCTTTTTTTTTTTTTTTTTTAAAGCACATCAAACCCTAATTCCTTTGGCCTTTACTAAAGTGGCATGTTGTAATTCCACATGACTTCATTATACCCGCAAGAGAGAATGCTTCCTGTAAACCAGAAGCATCTCTGAGAATAGTTCTCGACCTATTCAGAAAATTCATTTTCCCAAGGTTAAAGACACAGCCTCAGGAGGGGTTGAGGACACACCCAGGACACAGCCTCAGGAGGGGTTGAGGATGCACCCGGGACACAGCCTTAGGAGGGGTTGAGGACGCACCGTGACAGTCTCAGGACCTGGACTTGTGCCCAAGGTGTTTAGGGCACAAATTGGTCTTACACATTTTAGGGAGATGTGAGACATCAATATATGTGAGATGTACGTTGGTTCGGTCCAGGACGGAGGGACGGCTCGAAGCGGGGAGGGGTTTCCAGGTCACAGGTAGATCAGACAAATGCGTTTCTGGTGTGCCTTTCCAGAGGAAGCAGTCAGAGCCGCGTTGATCTCCGTGTGCAGTTGGTGACTTTGAGTTCTGTCCTCTGTCCCTGAGGAATTTCCTTGTGGACGAACGGTTGTGAGGGAGGTACGTGGCTTTTTTTTTTTTTTTTTTCCCCCCTCAGTCTCTGTTAGGAGCATATGAGGCAGGTTTGCCCTAAACCATTTCCCACCTTGACTTCCCTTTAGCTTAGTGATTTTGGGGTCCTGAGTTGTATTTTCACTTCAAACTTCTGAACACACTGTCACTCTAAACAGTGTTGTAGGAGGCCGTCTAACTGATTTAGAAGAAGAAACTATTTGGATAGGACTTGAGCACCTTCGTCCTTGAGAGAAACAAGCCTATGTTTATGTACCCCGCGGCTATTACGCTGCCCCAACGTGGGCGACCTTAAGAAGCTGTGCGTCTCTGAGCGCCAACCTGTGGAATCTGGTGACTTTGCAGTGAATCCAGCAGCTACATGTTTTGGAAAGCGGATTGTCTCTTAAAGTGTTGGTGATTATGATTCTAACACCGGAATTTCAATGTGTATTTTCCACCCTTCTTTCTTTGTCTCCTCATACCCCAAGATGCTGCTGCATTTGCCCTTAGGTTTCATTGAGGGAGGGTCAGTTCTGGCCCTTTCTTTAGATATTGACCCTGAATGGAGAGAATCGAGATTCAGAAAAACCCTTGAGCTGTGAGAGTGCCGATATCTATGTAAGTGGAATTCATGTGTTAAACTGGTAATAGTTTAAGAAATAGCAGTTCTAGGCTGGGCATAGTGGCTCACATCTGTAATCCCAGCACCTTGGGAGGCTGAGGTGGGCAGATTCAGTTTTGAGCCCAGGAGTATTGAGACCAGCCTGGGCAACATAGCAAGACCCTGACTCTACAAAAAATTAAATGGTGGTGTGCACCTGTGGTCCCAGCTACTCGGGAGGCTGAGGCTGGAGGATCACCTAAGCCTGGGAGGTTGAGGCTGCAGCGAATCGTGATAGCACCACTGTATTTAAGGTGCACTGTGCCTGAGTGACAGAACAAGAAACCCTGCCACCACACATACACACACACAGACACACACAATATCATTTCTAAATTGGACAGAAATGATACCTTTTAAGTGGAAAAATCCTGTTAGGTTGCTCTACTTACTGTTGACTCATTTGCCAGGAAGAAAATGCAGTGGCCAGGTCTGCTGGGACCACCTGTTAGGGCTACTCTGGGCCTCACGGTTTGAGAAGGGTCTGTCCAGGGGAGGTGGAAGTGGCTTAAGGGCCTAGAAGCCAGTTCCTGTGGTTCAGCGTGACTGTGGGTGTGGAGCTGGGGGGCAGGGCTCTCCAGGGCATGAGTGGGTAAACAGATGGGCTTCCAGGATGAGCCCCTGTGACTTTGTCTGGTTTATATCCATCCAGTACAAATCCACAGGCTCTTACTCTAGAAGCTTCTGCCAGGGCTGATGGATTGTCCTGGGGACAGAGGGTGCCCTCAGAGCCTCAGGGTGCCGTCTGGTTTAGGAAGAGCACTTAGTCACCTAGATCTAGGATTTATGGCACCACAGGGGACTCGTCACACTCGGAGCAGCAGCCATCTGCATTCTAGACTTGGTTCTAGGTGAAGTATTTTGGAGCCTGTTGGTGTCCTGTGTTCTGTTTATGTGTAAAACAAGTTAGTTATAACTAGTTAAAACCTATTTTTAATATTTTGCCACAGAATATGGCAGTTGTGGTGGATCCTGGCCAGAGACTCCCACACTCGGACGCTGCCGCGTGCTGGGGTTGCAAACGTTGCCTTCCTCGGCTGCCCCTCCCGGCATGTCTGTGTTCTTGACACAGGCGCCCATCGAGGCTCGGCCTGTGGGACTCGTGTACCCATTTGTCCGTGTTCCTCTGAGGTTCCGCAGACTTCACGGTCCCGTGGCAGAATGTACGGTGTCTGCTTGCATCCTGATCTCCCCAAACCCCAGGACAGGCCCAGAATTCCTTACACACAACTGCAGAGGGCCCCGTGGTGTGGATTTGCGGGTGACACAGCCCTTCCCCAGCTTGGCCTTCATCTCCAGAGTTGTGTGTATAGAAGCTTCTGTCAGACTGGGGGACCCTGAAGCTTTGGTGGTAGGAATTTAGGTGACCAGCATGGATGATACCCCGTTTCTTTGCATTTGTAGCAATAGTTGTTTTCATGACCACGAGATGTACAGAGGAAGGAAGAAAGGTTTTATTTTCAGAGTAAGTCTGTGCTTTGGGAAATGTGGTCTCGGGTGAGCTGTAAGCACAAGCCCCTCAGGAGGGTGCGCTTTGGGAAATGTGGTCTCGGGTGAGCTGTAAGCACAAGCCCCTCAGGAGGGTGCGCTTTGGGAAATGTGGTCTCGGGTGAGGTGTAAGCATGCGCCCCTCAGGAGGGGAAGAGGCCGCGGCGTTAAACGTTCCGGCTTTTGTTCGCTGTGTGTGTTCATCGGGCTCATGGAACGCCTGAACGTTTACAGGGAAAGTGGGGTGTCTTCATTCAGTTCGTGGAATGTCCGAACACTTACAGGGAAAGTCTAGCACACGCACAGTGAGTTAACCTGTAACATCTATGTTTGCCTTGGGGAGAGCGTAACATTTGAAATGAGGTAGACTCTGTGTGTCATGTACAAAGGTGAGCTGTCGGGCGCAGACGTTTATGCGCAGCCTCAGTCACAGCCAGGACTGGCTCAGGGTCTGCGGCTTCTGGTGGGAAAGAACACTCACAAAGTCCTTCTCTCCAGGTGGGGCTGTCTGGCCGGCTGGCGTCGGAAGTCCACCCAGGTCCCGTGGGCAGCGTTCCTCTAAACCAGGCTTCTGTCTGATGGCGGAGGAGACTTCAGGCTGGTTAACAAACTGTACAGGAAGGAGTTAGTGTCGTGGGGCTTCGGGGCCGACCTTCCTCCCTGTAATGCCGGTTACATTTCTCTCCGGGTCTCACTGTAGCCACAGAGAATCCACCTCGTCTGACAGCAGGGGGTGCCATGTTGACATAGTCATTTATTGTATTAACCTTTTTATTACTATTTTAATAAAAGCCTTTTTTTTTCTTTTTAAAGAGATAGGGTCTTGCTGTGTTGCCCAGGCTAGTCTGGGTCTCAAGCAATCCTCCCATCTCGGCCTCCCAAAGTGCTGGGTTTACAGTCATGAGCCACTGTGCCCAGGCTACAGCCATGTTTTTAAAACTCGGCAGTTTAAAACCACTACTCCTTTCACCCCCTCAAGCAGGCTGGTTGGCCTTGTACAAACTGGGGTGTCAGGACCTTGGTCCCCCTTTTATTTTTCTCTTCCTTTGGCCTCAAGTTCTGATGAGAACAGCAGTTACAAAATAGGCATTAGGTGATTCTTCTGTTATTAAAGCCAGAATTCTCACCAGTTAGAGATGTTTGTCCCCAGGATCCCAGAAAGCTGAAAGCTGTTTTGGATCAAGCCCATAGCAAATAAGTAAAGAACTAAAGCCTTGGTCCTCTGCTTAGTATCTGGGGAATGTGTTATTGCTCACACCTTTTGATCTGTGCTCACGTGCTGCATCTCGTCATGGGAAGCAGAGTCGCCCTCTGGAATAAAGCCCAGCTCACGGTGGCATGTCGGGATGCTCCGGGCTGTCAATCCCTTAGACAGCAGCAGATGTGGAGACTCAGCATCACGTGCAGAGCCTGGGCAACCGGGGTGCATCCTCCTTAGAGACCACACAGCCGGTCGGCAAGGTGGACGTCCAGGCAGATGGCCCTGATAGGCTTACCACACGGTGGTGAATTAGGAATTTGTTAGCAAAGAACTGAAACTCACCTGTGGGTCCTAGCTACTTGGAAGGCTGAGGCGGGAGGATTGCTTGAGCCAGAAGGTCAAGGCCGCTATGAGCCATGATTGTAATACTGCACTCCGGCCTGGGTGACAGAGTGAGATTCTGACTCAAAAAAATAAAAAAGCAAGCTAAACCTTACTCCATAGCAGGAGGGAGAATTTATCAAAGTAACAGCAACAAAAATCTTAGATGATGTAATTTCAGTGGCTAAGTGAGCTGTTCAGCCCACGTGGCTGGCTCACAACACAACAGAGCCAGGTGCTTCTGTAGCTGCCCTCCCACCCGATCGCTTGTGGACATTTTCTGTTTACTCGTATCTCCCTTTTGGATATGTAGCTCGCTCCTTTATAGCTAAGCATCCAGTAAAACAGGTTGTCTATTTTGAGACCTAACTATTGTCTTTTAAGGACAGAAAATGAAGCAGGTGACAGGAGCGTGGCGACGTGGTGAATAGATTTAGATGAATATTTAATACTTGGCACCACTCTGATCCCTTCTCAAGCTTAATTACAGCTGCTGCCTCCTAGGACAGAACACTTTGAACTCTGTGAGTAGGAATTAAACACTTTCTAAATCGGAAGTTGTAAGCAGTATTTTACATGAATGCCCAGTCCCTAAGTGCTCACTGTGCTGGTGTGTGGTGTAGAGGAAGGAACGGAGGCTTGGGGCCGGGTCTATTGTGCAGTGTCCGGATTCCCATCTGTGAGATGAGGGCCATGAGATGGCGTAGAAGGTTCAGACTGTGGGATTGAATGGATCTGCCCACTCCTGGGAAGCCTCGAGTCTAACTCGACTTGGGCTGGTTTTAGGGAGATGCCGGCAGCGCTGTCCTCCTCACAGGTCATTGGGAGGGGCAGTGGCACCGTCCCCATCAGGTGTCTCATGTTCAGCCCAGCTTGCTCATCTCAGAATCTGCCGGTCGTGTTCTCGTTCCTATTGTTTCTTGTGTGTTACTTAGGTTCTGTTCATATGGGCACCTAGGATATTCCACAGTGAGAGCGCTGCTGAGCCGCCTTCCTGCCTGGATGCCAGCCCCATGGAGGACCGTAACTGCTTGAGGTCGGCCTCTGCCCCCAGCCTCACCTGTGGATGCATTGATGCAGTGGTACTTTCCAAGCTCCTGGGGCACACAGCACGGTTGTGTGGATCCACAGGACACTGTGGCGTCCAAGCACGTGCTCCCAGAGGAGAGGACCCTGCGGGCACTGATGCTGGAAGCTGGCCGAGAGTCCAGCGCATAAGACTCCCTGTGACGTGCACAGCTGCCATCTGCGCAGCCCGTCCTGATGCCAAGATGGTCGTGCGACAAATGCACAAAGCGCATCTCCAGCAAAAAGCCACCGAGTGTCCACATCCAGGATATCCACTACGGTGGCTTTTTGGTGTTAATACGATGAATGTGAGCGGCAGGTGGTCTGCGTTCTGGGTGTGTGTGACTGTGCTACTGCAGTTTTGTTGTCATGTCTTGATGAGCATGAACGGCTCCTGACGAGGGTAGGTAAGGATGCTGTGACCAGAGATTCTGCAGTATTGTAGCTTGAGGAACCAAGGAGGTTTTCTCTCTTGCAAACCCTTCAGGGAGGAAGTTCCTGACTGGTGACTACTCCATGAGGTATTCAGGGATCCAGGTTCCTTCCAGACCCCTGCTTTGCGTTCCCATGGACACGGCTGTCCTTGCTGTGGTTGGGACTGGGCGATTGCCACACTGGTGCAGTGGGGGCGGGGGGAGGTTTAGGATGAGAGTGGCCATGATTTACCTAATCTACATAATGACAAGGAGCTGGGAATAAAGTGTAGCCATGACCTGGAGGATGGATGATGGATGTTGGCAAACGACTGGCTGCACTCACCACAGCTGGCCCAGGGATGGGGACGGATGGCTGAGTATGCCGTTCAACGGTACCTGGTTCTTTCAGATTTGAGTTCCTTATGGATTTTCTGCTGTAAAGAGGAGAGAGCCTGTGGTTCTAGGGCAAGCATCTCACTCATCTTCTAACATCTTGTACCCTTTAGCCAACATTTATGTTAAGTTTTAGAAGTCCTACAAACTGGCAACCATGTCGCAATCTGGTTTAACCATTGGATTTTATATCTGTGTCTGCATCTCATTTACATCTATGTGGTTATTTGACACCCTGTAGTACATTTGTAATAGGTTCTATTTGGTGGAAGTTACTTTCAACAAACCCTTGCTGCTACTGGAATTTTCAAGGTTGCAAGTAGAAAGGATAGACTAAAAACCACATCTTCTCTAGTTTTAAAATTTGTTGTTCCTGAGATCACACCAGAAGTACAAATATTACAAATTACAAAAGCAGCCAGAATCCAGGTTAAGAGATTTCTGGGTGATTCTGGCTAATCAGCATTTGCTGAGGAGTGTGAAGCAGAGCAACACACCCAAGAAGCCCAGGATGGGGGAGAGTTGGAAGCCCAGCCTGTGACTTCAGAGGTGCTGTTGCCTCAGGGAGAGGAGCTAGATGCAGAGAGGATAAATGGCCACAGCTGCGACCACCGCCCGTCCTTGCCGCGGTATAGGGGCATTTGTATGGAGGCCTTTGTGAGCTGAGTTACGAACCAGGTGAAGGCCTTGCAGGCGCCGGAGAATCCAGGCCAGACGCAACGGGTGGAGGCTTGGCGGAGGTGAGGAGGCAGACAGCACTTATCAGTCTCCAGACAGATGGGCTTGATCTTCAGCCCCTATGACAGCTGCCCTTATCCCGTCTGCCTCCACCTTCTAAGGCCTATAGGCATCGCAAATGTGTGTTTTTAAAACAGATTTGGATGAGTTGCTTTCTGCACAACACACCTGGACAGATGGAGGCTGGTTCTCCACAATGGCACCAGGGACTGGTGGGACAGAGCCTCAGGGCACAGCACCAGCTCCCTGGGAGAAAACGGTGCCTGTGGGATGGAGGAAAGAGGCACACCGTGCTGAGGTGTGAACGGCAGTTTGCTCTTAGACATAACACACACGCCTTCCGGAAGTTTCCACGAAGCACCGTTAAAGCCACCAGTGTGGACGGGTCCTGAGATCAGGAGACCCAGAACAGACGCTACAATCTCTTTTAAGAGGACCACAAATCCTCTGTAATTATGTTGTAAAATTAATTTTTAAGTGCCATGACGTTTTTGTGGGGGGTGTAGGGCTGGTGTGTGACAGTAAAACAGATGCAAGTGGTATGAACCGAAACACCTGGATTTCGTGTTTTCATGTAATTAACATGAATGCACACATTTGTATGCTAAACACACATTTTTCTACATGTAGTAAAATTCACACCTTAAGTATTTAGCATAGAAACAGCTGTGCAGCATCTTCTCCCTGCCCACAGCCACCCGGACGTTCTGAGTGGAAACTGCGCTGCTGTGGGCTTTGTGAGTGGTGAGCCGTACACAGATATGCACTGTTTGCTGTGTCCGCTGACGCGAGCCCTGGTCAGTTCTGTTTCCGGTGGATGCTTTCCCTTGTACTTCGCTTCTCTTGTTATGTTTGTAAGTTCCGTAAACTTGGGACCAATGGTGAGAGTAGGCGTAGAGGAGCGCGGTGTCATCAATTAAGAAAAATCCACGCTCGCCAGGCGTTGCAGAAGGAGGCGGCGTGCAGGGTTCCACTGCCTGCGTGAGCCATGACTGCTGAGGGCCTCTGGGCAGCAGCTCATCTGGGCTACTTCGAAATGCAGATTGCTGGGCACAGACCTGAGAGGCCCTGGAGTGACCACCCTCCAGGGATTCCACCTAAACTTGGCCCTCTTGTCTCTTGGCAGGTCACCTGTGCTCGGCTGTCTCATTGACATGCCTGGCTATCGCAGAGTTAGCTTAGTCATCTGCACAGTTGGTGTGGGTGTGCTGATGGGTGTACCGGGCTGACCCATCTTCCTTTCTCCCCCTATGAAGTGTTTGAAGGTGTGTTATCCTACCCTGTTCTCTCTTCAGTGGGTAAAAACAGGAGGTTCATTTTCACTTGGAGATGAGGAAAATTCTGAAGTCTCGTAAAGCAGCCAGGACCATCTTCAGAATCTTCTTTGTTCCAATCAGCTCTGATATTTTCAGTTGGAAAGACTTTTCCTCAAACACTTTGCATTCGTTCTGTATGAGAAGTGCTGTAGACTTTCCTATTGGTTTAGTAATTAGTATCTGTTCTGTTGTCCATCACAACTGTGTATATTTTCATTCTGAGACATGTTGAGTGAGCCTTTGCAGTCCAGAGGGATTTCATGTGTTGTTCATAGAAGCTTCCATCAGAAACCACATTCCAAATAGCTGTGGGCATAGAACCCGCTTGTGACTTTGGGAATTGGTAAAGTCAAATTCTATCTCGATTTGAGGCTTTAGGAGCTTTACAAATTTTGAAATTATAAAATGAAAATGTGACAAAATTAAGTGTATTTAAAAGAAAAGAGGTGTTATACTGTGGGTTTTAAGGGCTGTGATGCATTATTTGGTTATCTTGAAGGATGTCGTGTTCCACCCAAATTACAAATACATGAAATAATTTAAATATAAGGTGAGCCCTTCAGAACATCCTGGATTTGGTCTCGATCTTCTGCCCTTGAAAATGTGGTTCGTTTTATTTTGAAAATGTGATTGTCTTAAACTGTGTGTCTAGACCATCTCATCTGAATCGCTTTGGAAACATCTGCACGGGCATCTTTCTATTCTTGGGTATAGAGAGGTAGACATCATTACGCTTTAAAATAGTGAAAGTCCCGTAGAGCAGTTTTTCTTAAACTAATGAGCTATTGTTGGAAATCAAGGGGTGGGTGTAGCAAGTTACAGAATCTCTCAGTGAAAGTGATTATTTAAAATAGAAATTGAGAGAGCGCAATGCATTCTTAGTTTTTAAAATAAAATGCCAATAGAGAAGGTTTTGTTCGGAAAAATGTAAAATGTTACGTCTTTGTTTAGGATTTAAGGATACTAATTTGTTTCTGAGATCTTTGTGACTGAGATTTGAAATATTAACTACGGTTTATCATCAGTGTTTTATATACATGCACGTATACATATATATGTAAGGTATATAAAAGGAAAATAAGCATATATGTATTTACGTTTATATACCCTTCTATAATGTGTATACTTCTAGTCACACATAGGTCTAAGTGACTAGGACTTTATTTGATGGCCATGAGGGTAATTAAATAATTTTCCTGCTCTTAGCCTTGCTTTTGCATCTGAGCAGGGACCACTCCGAAGTGCGCCTCCCGCGTTCCAGGCCTCACACAGCCCGTGCCAGGTTTTGGAAGCAGGAGTTTGTCTGCAGCCACTTCGGGAAGCAGGTGGTTGCCAGGATTGCCTAGAGCTCCAGGCTGTCTCCAGTCCCAGCCTCCCTGGGGTAGAAGCTGCCCCGCCAGGGGCCTGGACATGGACGTTAGGGCCTGGAGCCAGGGACTGCTCCGGAAGGAGGGCTCCTGTCACTGCTGGGCATGAGAACCGAGGACAGGAGGTGGAACCAGCCTCGGGCCAGTGCACGGCCTCCCGGGAGTGCTTGCGGGAAGCCCCAGCCGCCCTTTTGTGACCCCACAGTGAGCCCCAAACTCTGTGAGATCCCCTTGGCCCACCCCTCAGGTTCCTAAAATGGTTAGAGTTTCCTGGGCTGTGAATTTTTAGGTCTAGGCTAAAAAGTGCTGGGACAGACTCACAGGGTTCTTTATGTAGAAACGACGAGTGTGCTGGTGACTCAGAGCAGGCACTGCACCCTCACTCCAGGGTCCTTTGTGCCAGGTGGAAACGAGCGTGTGGGTCACGCAGAGTCCCTGCATCCTCACTCCAGGCACTGCTCTTTGGTTTCTTAGTAAGCCTTGATAATGAAAATGTGTTCTTGGGCCGGGCGCGGTGGCTCACGCCTGTAATCCCAGCACTTTGGGAGGCTGAGTCGGGCGGATCACAAGGTCAGGAGATCGAGACCGCGGTGAAACCCCGTCTCTACTAAAAATACAAAAAATTAGCTGGGCGTGGTTGTAGGCGCCTGTAGTCCCAGCTACTCGGGAGGCTGAGGCAGGAGAAGGGCGTGAACCCGGGAGGCGGAGCTTGCAGTGAGCCGAGATCGCGCCACTGCACTCAGGCCGGGGGACAGAGCGAGACTCCGTCTCAAAAAAAAAGAAAATGTGTTCTCCCCAGAGTAGAGTTTCCGGTTATGGAGGCTTACCTGTAAATGCCGTGCCAGGTCAAATATGCTGAGATCTGGGCCAGGTCCTGCTTCCTGACCATGGCCAAGGCAGGTACATCATTTGGGAGGTGACCCAGAGGGACATCTGAGAGGCCTGCCTGTCCCTGAGGGATGAAGCCGCTGGCCTTCACATGCTGCTCCAGCCTCCATCAGCTCCTTCCCACCTGCAAACTGCCTGCTTTTATGTTGCCATCATTGGAGATGTGTTAGGGACTTCGTATGGAGCGACCCCCATAGGACGAGCAGATCGTGGAAAGGTGGGAACCAGGGCTGGGAGGGTGGTGACCACGGCCAAAATGAGAACCGTGGTGGGCTGGGAGGTCCATCTTCTGTCTAAAGTGTTTTTTAAAATAAAACTATCTCAGCAGCATGAGAGGGCAGGCCACAGATAGGGAGAATGTATCTGTAAAAGACTCATCTGATAAAGGCTGTTATCCAAACCGTGCAAGGAACTCTCAAAACGCAACAAGAAAATGAACAACCTGATTAAAAATTGACCAAAGACCTGGACAGATATACCCCAACAAAGAAGATACACACATGGCAAATCTACACGTGGAAAGATGGCCCACATCTTATGTCATAGGGCGAGGCACCACTGTGCACCCAGCAGCCTGGTCAATACTGGAACTCAGACACCATCTCGTGCTGGTGGGTGTGTGGGCATCAGGACCCTCACTCATGGCTGGGGGAAGTGCGGCAGCTGCGGCGGGAGGCAGCGTGGCAGTTTTCCGTGGAATTAAGCACTCCAACCGCAGGAGCAATCACGGTCCTGGACGTTTACTCAGAGGAGCTGAAAGTTTACTTCCTTGTGGAAATGTGCACACAGATGTTGACAGCAGCTTTATTTATAATTGCCAAAACTAGAAAGGAACCAAGATGCGCTTCAGTAGGCGAATGGATAAACTGTTATGTCAGAAACTGGGATATTATTCAGCACTAAAAAGAACTGGACCACTAAGCCATGAAAAGACACGGATCTTGAACGCATGTTGCTAAGTGAGTCTCCAATCTGGAAAGGCTGCCTGCTGTCCGAGTCCAACCACAGGACAGTGTGGAGAAGGCAAAGCTGTGGAGACAGTAAAATGGTCAGCAGCTGCCAGGGTTTACGGAAGGGAGGGATGAATGGGAGGAGCACAGGGGGATGTGTAGGGTGGGGAAGCCACTCCGGGTGGGGCTTTCGTAGGGGATCCATGCCGTTCCACATCTGTGAAACCCACAGAGTGAGCAGCAGCAGGCCGAGCTCTCGTGTGAGCTGTGGACTCGGTGGTGGTGCCGTGTTGATGCGGGTGTGTCGGTCGTACAGACGTGCTGGTCCGGTAGGGGCAGGAGAATGATGGAGGCTCTGCCTGTGCTGGGGAAGGAGATATGTGAGGACTCTGTACTTTCCTCCTGATTTTGCTGTGAACTGAAAACCGCTTTTATAAAACATCTCTTGAAAAGGCAAACAAAGTGCTAGCCAGATAGCATCTGTGTGAAGGTGTGGCCTGTGTTCTATGCTCAGGATTTCTCTGTTAGAATACACATATCTAAATTATTCAGAAGTTAAACCTTTGCATTAAGTAACTCACTACAAAGTTAATTACAGCATCAGCTTGAGCACTGCCAGGATAGCCAGGATCCTGTATATGTGACCAGCTTCTCTAGGAGTCAGGCTTTGGGGGGCAGAGAGGAAGTGAGATCTGTAAGCCTGTGGCAGGGAGCCGGCAGGGATGATTTTTTTTTCTTACACCAGTTTTCCTTATCACTGTGGTCTTCATAGACTTGGGGAGTCAGGAGTCCCCACTCTTGGGCACCTCAGAAACTAAAGGCTGCTCCTAATCCTCATGTTCCATATGCCTCAGGGGAGGTACTTGGGTTGTTGGGTGCAGTTCCCTTATTTGCTACTCAGTGGAATTGGCCCGCAGCATTTCTGGTTGTTTTTAAGAGCTGATGCTTGAGCTGCTTAAAATCACATATGGATATTGATTTACCTGTAAAAGTTAAGAATGGAATTTGAGCTCAAAGATTTGTGAAAATGCTCAAGTTTGTGTACTGAGATATACATTACGTTTGTGGAAATATCTAAAAGTCCAGGATTTATATTAAACACTTCTTGATTTTTCTAATATCTACCTGTCATATTTCCATTTGATTAATAGATGTCAGAGGACTTAAATTTTGAGTGCCTGAATTCACGGAATTTAAAACTTCTTACATCAAATGTAATTAAACTGAATGTAGCCAACAGTGCATGCTTTTATAAGTATTGATTTAAAAATATATAAAAACACATATTCATGAACATGCAGATGGCGGCAACATCTTTGTTTTCTGAGAAGACAAATTTTTTAAAAGCCAAGGGGTCTTACAACTTTTTAGTTTCCAACTTATTTGCCCTAAAGTGAAAGTTTGGCAGCAGCAGATTGACAGCAGCAGAAGAAGAGATCCTGGGCCAGCGCAGGCTCTGGGAGCAGTGGGGTGAGTGCCGGAAGGAGCTGGCTGGAGGCAGAGCAGGGAGGTGCTCAGGCAGGCCAGGACGGCCTCAGGGCACGTGGCTTAGCCAGTGAGAAAGGGCTCACATTTCCTGGAGAGCCCTTGTCTCTGCCCACGGAAAACCCAGACTCCTTCCAACTGGGATGTGCATCTTATATAAAAGTGGTTACTCCCAGAAAGGAAGCCAGTGGATATAGAATTTTTTTGTATGCAGAAATTACTTTACATTTGTTTCTAACTTTATCCTTTTCTTCCCTCGTCTTAGTGTCCAGTAACTTTCTGCAGGTAATGCGCACATCTTAGTAGAGCGCTGTATTTCAGTTGCTGTTGGCTCTGATGTGACTTTGTGGTGTCTGAGGTTCTGCCCAGAGCATGGCGCTCTCTGCTGAGTGTTGCCTGTTGAAGGCCCGTGTGGAAACTTTCCCTGTAAGCTCTTCGACCCCAGCAGTCTTGGTTCAGAAACCTTTGGACTCACTGAGACTTCACACAGCCTTCTAAATTTTCTTTTCATTTTAATGTTCCCCATTCATTCAGATGTTTTCCAGAATGTAAGTAAGCTGCTGAATGCAGGGTGGGGGGTGCCCTCCTTTGGCCCTGGGGAGAAGCATCGCTGTTCCTCCGGATAGAGCTTCCCACCCACCATGGCGTGCTCCAAGATGAGGCGGGTTCTTTGGCAGAAGTAACCGTCGAAGGCCCACCTCTCAGCGGCAGGGTGGCTGTGGGTGTGCGGCCTCACGGCCATACCGGCCCCTCCCCATCAATGGCACCAAGGAGAGGAGCAGGGGGGATATGTGCTTCCGAGACTGTGTCATCCGTTTGTAACTAGACATGCAGAGAAAGTGTTGGAGATAAGCAGGACACAGTGTCTGTCCCTAATGAGCTCAGGCGTGCCCTTGAGAGGGTCAGGTTTCTGTGCAGCTGATCCGGACTCAGCCTGGCTGTGGCAGTGCAGGTGACTGCTGGGCTGTGGTAAGGCTGCACCCATTGTCCATCTGAAATGGCCCCATTCTCAGGCTCGCTGTGCCAGCTGGGTGTCCAGGCCCGACTTCCTGCCAGGATGGAGGCCCCGTGTATGTGGGGGGCAGGGGGGAGGTGGGGGTCCTGCTTTATTGCTGTATCCAATGCCACGTGGCGTCAGCACTCAGGAAACATGTGCTATGTGGGTCAGCGATTGAGTTCAGAAACCTGGAAAACTCAGCAGTTCAGGCTTCGGGCATGACCCGTCCAGCCCTCGGGCTCTTTCTCTGAATTTCCTTCCATGACATCCTCTTGATCCCAAGGACCCCTGTCCCCGCGTGACTATTGGCAGCTTCAGAGCTTCCTCTGCCTCCCCTTCCAGGCCCTAGTGTGGCTGGGGCAGCTAGTGGCTGTGCAGACCCCACAACCAGTAGATCGTTGGTGCCAATGGCTTGGGCCTGGGTTACCTGAGCCAAGGACTCCAGTGCACGGCTGGATCAAAAGGCCTTGGGTTGCAGAGAGGGTGGTTGGATATTGAAGGATAATCTGCAAAGGAGAAGGGGAAATGGGTGTGCTGGACGGGCAACTGGAGAAGTCTGCGCAGAGCCTGGGACCCGGTGCAGTTGGTAGAGCTGGCATGGGGAACCCGGTGACACGGCCACCGTGCAAGTGGGCAAAGTCAAAGGCTTCAGACCAACATGGAGGGGCTGGTCTAAAACGATCCTCCTTTTCCTTTAATCCTAGCAACTGCTGGCTTACTGGGTGGGGGAACGAGATCTGTGGTGGCGGCGAGGAGAGACAGGGATTTTAATTAAACTTCTCTTTCTGAGAGAGGGGAGTAGCCGTCTCCGTAGGACGGTGAAGCATCGTCAGCTCAGGCAGCTCAAGCTGCTGTAACGAAACACCATTGACCGAGTGGCTTATGAACAACAGGAATTTCTCACAGTTCTAGAGGCTGAAAGGCGGGATCAGGGTGCCGCACGGGGTGGGTTCTGGTGTGGGCCCCTTCCTGGTTCACACACACCTTCTCTCTGGCCCTGACACAGTGGGAGGGTGATGGATTTGCTGGGCTCCTTTCTGAGGCACAAACCCCATTCATGGGGCTCCAGCCTTGGGAACTCCTCACCTCCCAAAGATCTCCTGACAGCATCACATTGAGGGTGAGGATTTCAACCTGTGTTTTGGGGGACAGGCAGGCAGTTCCTAACCATCACTCTCTTTGTGTATTTCTGACTCAACATTGAGTCTGCATTCAGTTCTCCACGAGACAGAGCCTGTAAGCATGTACACATCGGGGGCAAGGGAGCTGCCAGGGGTGCGAGAATCGGGTTTCAGTGTCAGTCGGTTGCTGCTTACCTGGCACATGTACTCATAAGCTATCCTGGCAGCATTTGCTGTTCACGAAGAGTCGATCAGGCAGTGGGGGCAGCGGGCGGTGTTGCCAGAAGCTTGGAACTGATGGGCAGCAGAGAAGGGGCAGAGGCCACGACCTTGGGGGGTCAGCAGTACCAGGTGTCTGCCCTGTGTAGGCCTCACACCTGTGACTGTGCAGAGACTGAGCCGACCGGGGCTTGCTGGCCAGTGTGGCTCTCATGCAGGTGATTATCGGGGTGTGCTTTCTATGTAATGTTCCCTCAATCCCATCCCCACCCCACCCCACCCCACCCCACCAGTTTCTGTGCCTAGCAGAAATCATGCTGCATCTCCTTGATAGGAAGCATCTGAGTTTCCTATCGAGGTGTAGGAGTAGCACGATTTGGCTCACGTCAAAATATTTTGTAGTGAAGATGCACGGAAGAGGTTTCTAGGCTTCCATTCGACGTTTTAGGCAATGCCTGAGTGTTACAGGACTGTCTTGCTTGTTAAAAAGCACCAGATGGGAAAGGCTACTGGTTAATAAAGGAGACTTTTTACATTAGCACAGAGAGGGTGGCTTTTGAGACAAATTCAGTGTAACATAGGTGTGTTTGTGAGTCGTCAAAGGGACCATCTCTCTGCTGGCGACACATGTTTTCTGGTATTGGTTTTGTTCTGAAAAAGGATGAGTGGCATTCGGTAGAGTCATTCCAAAATTCACCTGGAAGGTGTCCACGTGGTGCCTTGTTTTCTCCTGACATTCTGGGCACCGCGAGGAATCATTCCTGTCTTCACCACTAGCAGGAGACTTTTCCTGAGCACCTGCTCCTCTTTGGCGTTGTGGGTGTGAAGGGGTCAGAGTGACCCTGTCTTCATGGAGCTTTCAGACACCACGGGGACAGTGTGGCATGAGTGTCAGGCTCGAGTGGGATGGAGGCTTTCCCCAGAAAACAGCTGCGGATTCCAGAATGGCCCTCGACTCCTCTTCCCTCTGTTCTTCCACGTCATATCTGAATTAAGGCTGTTCTATCATAGCGGGGCTGTCATGTTAACTGGAAGTGTGCTATTGTTCTGGGCAGTAAATAAATTAATGGTACATTTGCCAAGGACAGCGAGATTTGATTTGATGAATCCAGTGGGGAAAGGGAGAAGGGGCTTGCCTGGGTGGGGACTGGTTTGAGCACACACCATTCTTGGTGCCATCACTTTCTGCAGCTGAAGCCTGCATACGTGGCCCATTAATCTTGCTAGTCCGGTGTTACTGGGTCCTGGGAGTTTGTGTGCCGATGGCAACTGTTGACCATTGTGTTTAGAGAGGAGAATAGAACTTTATTGTGTCAAAATCAGATGATAACCATTACCATGTGATTGCTTGGGTTAGTTGGGGCCGGGGATGCTCACAGCCTTTCCTGAGGGCTAAGTTCTTGTTTGAGACAGTCTCACTTTGTCGCCCAGGCTGCAGTGCAGTGGAGCCATCTTGGCTCACTGCAACCTCCGCTTCCTGGGTTCAAGCAGTTCTCTCTGCCTCAGCCTCCTGAGTAGCTGGGATTATAGGTGTGTGCCACCACGCTTGGTTAATTACAAAAATGTTTAATACAGGCAGGGTTTTGCCATATTGGCCAGGCTGGTCTCGAACTCCTTACCTCAAGTGATCGGCCCACCTTGGCCTCCTAAAATTCTGGGAATGCAGGCTTGAGCCACTGCGCCCAGCCCGATCCTGACATCTTCTAAAGCTGCCTTCATGAACCAAAAGCCAGTCTATGTTTGAAAATCAGGCTTGAAGAGCCTAGGAGGAGAGGGATATACTTCAGCTAAGTAAGTAACTATGCATATGTTAAAAATATGGGCCAAAACCTACCCCAAATGTTAACTCTTCTGCTTTGTGTTTTGTATCCATTTATGGTTATTCCTTCAGTATTATGATTTTTAAAGATTCTTTTGATAATTATGGACGAATTACTATTAAAACTGAGCTGCATTTGTAACACTTCAAAGAACTAATTGGATGACAGTATTTTTCTCGGACGCATTTTGGATAGTTACATAATTAATATTTATCTCTTTGCCAGAAATCTTTTTTTTCCCCCCAGAACAGAAACCTGAAAAGAAACATTCCTTTGCAGTAAGTGCTATTTCACTATGTGACAATCAATGTTTGAATGTGAGAACAAGATCGTGTATTTTTGGGATAATTCTTGCTTAATAGTGATAATGCTAAGTGTTAAAATAATGGAACAATTTGTTTCTTCGAAAATTACTATTCGCCTGCTCACCAGGTGGGAGCTGATGAGAACGTGGATGTAAAAATTGTATTTAGCTTGTATAAAATAAGTTTAAAAAAGTAAAACTTTGTTTTGTGCTACTACTGAAGTTGCTTAGCTGTGGAAATGAGGTTATTGCAGGCACCTAGAATTGTATCTCCTTCACTTCCACGATGGGAAGAAATTCTCCAACAAGCACAGGAATCTGACTTTCTGATACTGAGACTCCTAGGCATGAAGTCCCATGGAAGGGGTGGTGATTACGTGAGCGTTGGCGTTGATGTGGGCATCCTCCAAGCCGGACGCGGGAGCAGGGGTACGTAAGCATTGGCGTTGATGTGCGCATCCTCCAAGCCGGGCGCAGGAGTAGGGATAGGTGAGCGTTGGCGTTGATGTGGGCGTCCTCCAAGCCAGGAGCGGGGAAGGGCAGAAAGAACAGGCCCCTCAGGAGCCATGAGAAAATAAAGTGTTGGCAGCAGTGTGGTCAGGGTTGGTGTTAGGGGCCAGGAAGAGGTGGCGAAGGGAGCATGTGCCTCAAGGCAGCCCTGGAACCCACGGTCCCTGCGGTCCCTGCAGTCCCTGCAGTGAGGTCTGGTCTGCAGGGGACGTGGACGGCCACACGGGGAGGCCCACAGACAGCCTGGACTTGGCTGCCTCAGAACTCTGGTGGACGTTGCAAATGGCCCCACAGGGTTGTAGTGCACATTCCTCCGACAGAAAGAAGATGCTTGGAACTGTTCCAGGCACGAAGCCAGTGCCCTGTGAACAGTGGCCGCTGCTGTCGTGACTGAGTGCCGTCCAACTGGGGGCATTTGCTCTGCTCAGTTCACTTAATTGGGCCAGGAATGAGGTTGCCCTGCCTTCAACAAGCTTGGCGCATTGAACGAGGACTCAGTTGATAATATATTCTGTAAATACGCTCTCCTGGCTAGAGTGAGCAAAGCCCAGGGAGCGGGTGGTTCTTCAGTATTAGACAGGTGTTTGTGGCAGGGCCAGCTGTGCGGCTGCCAGAGCGAATGTGACCAGGAAGCCTCTGTCCCCCCGGAGGTGGCCTGCGTTCCTGTTACACGTGCCGTAGGCAGAAGGTGGGCGCTGCTGGGGAACTTGCTCATGTTCCTGTTTTCTGATTGGAAATTCAAGGTTTCTGAGCATCCTACATCGAATTTGTACATTGCTGAGACTGTACACATTTCAACACTTGTGGTTTTTTTTTTTTCCTGCTTTTCGGATCTAGACAACCTGGCATTTGGCCGTGGCTTCCAGGACAGGCTGGATGCAGAGTGAAGTCCTCTCTGCACTCTCGATGTTTGCAGATGTCTTTTTGTATAAACTTTGTTTTTCTTGAGACTTTCAATTGCCATGCACGTAACTCTACCAGTTACAGTCGTAAGCTAACATAGGTTTTTGGTTTTACTTGGATGAACGTTTAACATTTGCATGCTGGACGTGGGGGTGGAGGTCATTTATCTGCTGTTCATTTCCTTCTTGGTTATACTTAGTGACTTTCAGGTAAGGTGTGGAAGGCGTGGTACAGGGTGAATTGCAGGTCGCATTGTGGTGCAGTGCACGAGAGACGCGGGCTGCAGTGGTGTGCACAGTGCATGAGAGAAAAGAGACTTCCATCCTCAAGGGAAACACACAACAATTTAAAAAACTGATGATCTAGCTTACATGAGGTCCAACAAATTCAGTTTGCAAAGTTTAACTTCTAAGTTAAATTAGTAATTTTTCCCCTAAGTCATTAAGTTAGTAGCTTATGTTCAAATATATTTCTTTTGTCTAAAGCAAGTCATAAATTCTAAAATGTCTAAACATGTAATAATTTAGGCATACAGCACCTGAAGGGAAAACTGCCAGTATGCTAAAATATTGGATACAGATGCTTAAAAAATATAATGTAGCATTCTTCCAATGCATGTGCTTTTAGCATGTAACTTGGTGAGTGGTTTTGAGCTATGTTTGTAGGAATGTGTATCTTTGAATACTTCAGGGCACCACTGCAGATGTGTGCGTGAGATGTGTAAATACTGAATGTTGTTCTCCCTTCCCTTAAATGAAAAGCATTAGCTCCCTTTTTTTTATTTTTTATTTTTTTATTTTTGGAAGTGGACTCTTGCTCTT